>NC_071267.1:17823838-18061338 GCF_023375685.1 Ictalurus furcatus
AAAGATGCTTGCCATGAAGGGGTTGAATAATTTGGAGACTGGAGAAGTTATTATAAGTTGCATTTTCAGTTGAATTTGGGGAAACCACTTGAAGCATTCGTTGTGTTGAACTATTTCAATTGCTTGTGTTTGATTTGTTCATTGCAAACAGCTGAAAGACTGTACATTCTGACAATAAAAATAGTTTGCAATGGGGGTTGAATAATTTTGATTGCAACTGTATATCAGATTGTTCACAGAATACTATCATTGTGTTAAGGGGTGATTTTAATTGTACTTTAGATCAAGCTGTAGATAGGAATCATGAGGAACCTCATCCTAGCTGAGTTGAAGCACTTAGGTCTTTAATTAATCATCATAATCTTATTGATTTATGGAGAGATAGCTTCCCAGGGGTTAGACAATATACCTGGCTAAAAAAAATTCTACTGAAATGTTAGGGGCAAGACTAGATTGCTTTTCTATTAAAGAAAATAACCGGGGCAGATTCTTTGGTACTTCTATTTAACCAAAATTTTTGTCTGATCACCACTATATTTCCATGACTGCTTCTGTTCCTTTTTTAAATCGTATTGTTCATACTGGCATTTTAATAATAAGCTACTTCATGTTAATTATTTTATTCATGCTTTTCAACTTTTTTGGAAAGCTTGGAGAGAAGAGAGAGATAGTTTTTCATCATTAAGTCAATGGTGGGATATAGGCAAAATGCAGATAAAAATGTTTTGTCAACAGTATACAGCATGTTGTACTAGATCTCTTAAAAAGAAAATGAAGTTTCTGGAACAAAACATTATTCAGTGAAACATTCAAGGTAATAATGATGATTCATCTCCCACAGATATTGAAGAAATAAATTTCAATTAAGAACTTATTGGAGTAAAGAGGAAAAGGAGGTTTAATTAGAGCCAGATACACTCATTTAAATGACATGTATGCCCCCACAACTTTCTTTTTTGGACTGGAAAAGAAGACCAGAGAAAAGAAGCACCTTCACTATATAAAACTTTCTAATGACAGAGAAACAACTGATCAAAAGGAAATTAATGCTACTGCTTTGTCAATTTATGAAAAATTATACCAGGCGGAGTCATGTGATGAATTAGCGGTAGATGAGCTCTTATGTCGTCTCCCTCAAATTGCAGAGCAAGATAAAATGGATTTAGAGCGCTCCCTTAAGTTTTTTGAGATTTCGAGAGCCATTCTAGAGTTGAATCCTGTGAAGTCTCCTGGGATAGATGGCCTAACAGCAGAGTTCTATTAATGTTTTTCGAATCTGATGACAAGATCTTTATGCAGTTCTACTGGAATGTATTAATCAGGGTTTTTTTTCTCCGAGTTGTTGAAGAGCTGTTTTAACTTCTAACTTAATTCCCAAAAAAGGAGATCTGGGTCTTTTGAAACATTGGTTCCCAGAATCCACTCACTGTGGATTTGAAGATATTGTCAAAGACTTTAACAAATAGATTGAAGCAATATATATATCAAGTGTAATTCATGAAGATCAAGCATATTGTGTTCCTAAACGAACGATTTTTGACTATTTCTTTCTGGTTAGAAATTTGATAACTATTGGAAAAATACATGCTTTAGATCAAGACAAAGCCTTTGACAGGGTGGATCATTTTTATTTTTTTTAAGACTCTGGATGCTTTTGGCTTTAGGTCTCATTTTGTGGCCCTCATAAAGCTGCTGTATAATATTATATACAGTATGCTTAGGACTAATGGTTCCTTGACCAGACCTTTTGCTGTAACTTGAGGCATAAGACAGAGGTGCCCACTTTCTGGATTACTGCTCGCCATTTCAATTGAACCTTTGTTGGGTTCACTAAGGAATAGGTTACATGGTGTGGGCATTTCTGGTTACCCAGTTATAACCCCAGTAAAATTTACAGCTTATGCTGATGACTGTTTTTGTAAGTAATTCTGATGATATAGTCAACTTAACATCTTGTTTGGACAGTTTTCAAAGAGCTACATCTGCTCATAAAAACTGAGAAAAATGCACAACATTACTGATGGGAGACTGAATGGAAATGGGACCTCCTCAACTACCTCAACAGTATAGATTAATCCGGGATGGTTTTAAAATCCTTTGAATTTATTTTGGGACTGATAAGTATATGGAGAAGAATTGGGAAGGACTTTCTGAGCAGGTGATTGGAAGAGTTCAGCGGTGGAAATGGATTTTTCCACAACTCTCGTATAGAGGAAGATGTTTAATCATTAATCATCTGGCAGCCTCAATGCCGTGGCATAAACTTACAGTTTTGAATCCTCCCAAAGATTTCTTCTCAAAGATATAGAAAGCATTCATTGATTTTCTCTGGCATGGTCACCATTGGCTTCCACCTGGGGTTCTGTACCTGCCTGTGGCAGAGGGAGGGAAAAGATGTCAAAGATCAAGGCAATGAGACTGCAAACACTGCAAAAGATACTTTATTGGCCAGACAGAGTGCCTTGGATACCTTTCAGCCTAATCTTGCTTCAAAACATGACCAATGTAAAGCTGGATAGACCGTTGTTTCTAATTGAAAAGTCCTATGATCTAGAAACTAAAAGGTCTGATACTGATTTTTATGCATTAGTCCTGAGAGCATGGGGACTTTTTAAAATGACAAGAGACAATAATGAACATTATGGTATTCTTGAACCTGTTTCTTAAACCTTTGTTCAAAATATAATCATCTGTACTGAGTTCATTTATTGCTAGGTTCTCCAAAGTAGGGATAATACGAA
Source organism: Ictalurus furcatus (assembly GCF_023375685.1). Classification (NCBI taxonomy): domain Eukaryota; kingdom Metazoa; phylum Chordata; class Actinopteri; order Siluriformes; family Ictaluridae; genus Ictalurus; species Ictalurus furcatus. The sequence goes on from NC_071267.1 coordinate 17,826,580, forward strand.
TTATTGGCTTGTTTGATTTGCACAATGGTCAATAGGAAAATGCACAGACTCTTGCAGACCAAGTTGATCTTAGATCAGTAAGGAGTGTGGATGGTTTTGTTAATAGTCTTAAAGCCTCTTTTCCTTCAGAACTATTGCTCATTTTAAATAATGTTGCCCATGATAGTGCAATGCCTCAAACCTTTCCTGTTTTAAAGGTTATACCAAAAAATTTGGGAACAAATGTAAATGGCCAGGTTTCTCTGTTGAAGGTGTATGAAGTTCTAGATTTTGAATCTATTGGAAAAAAGATTTTTGTATCATATATCACACGGTTGCAATTTGTAGGGGGCAGGGCTTTCTCGTCCTATGCTCCTAAACTCTGTAATGCACTCCCTGCTCATATTAGAGATTCACAGAATTTGAGCATTTTTAAATTTAACCTAAACACTCATTTTTTTAGGTTAGCTTTTTCTTAATGCCTTTAACCATTTTGTATTCAAGTATGTTTTTTGTTTTTGTATGTTTTTTTTTAAATTTTCTTGACATTTTCTTATTGTGTAAAGTGCCTTGAGAAGCTGCTCATCATATACAATGAAGGGAAAGAGTTGATAGTAAATGGAGGGCTCATCTTTCTGCCTCTGAGGGAGTCACTCCTTCTTCGAGACTTTTATATAAGTCCCCAATACCAAAGAGAAGTGGAGATCTTCAGTGGAGGATAATTCATTTCATAGTGGCCACTAATAATTTCGTTTCCAGATTTAATACATTGGTTCTACCAACATGTTCTTTTTGTAATGTTATTGAAAATGTTTTTCATCTGTTTTGGGATTGTTTTCATTTAGTGCCTTTGTTTGTGTTGCTTGATAAACTGATGTCTAAACTCTGGTTTTTATTTAATAAGACATTGATTATTTTATTTTTTTTAGTAGATATAGACGTTCATGGCAATAAGAGTGTAAGCTCGCTAACTTTTTGTTGGGGCAAGCTAAACTGGCTATTTTGAAATCCCACCAGTACAAGAATGAAAATCAAAATGTTGACTTGGTGACGTTGCTTAGGTCTTTGGTGGAATCTGAAGTAGTCACTGAATACATGTTTTACCAGCAAACAAAAAATGTGAATTTCTTTAAAATGATGAAGAGTGTTAAAGAGGCAATTGTTAGTGTTCATGAATGTGGCACTCTTGTGTTTCACTGGTAATCAATCAATCAATCAATAAAGAAATCAATCAATCAATTAATTAATTCTTATTTTTATTTTTTCATTTCAAAAATGCATATTTTAAATGTAATGTTTTAAAATAAAAGTTTTGAAATTCAAGTCTTTCTCTCTCCAACAACACATGCACACACATTCACTTAGTGGCCACTTCATTAGGTAAACCTACCATATCGGTGCACTTTGTACGTATACAATTACTGACTGGAGGCCATCTGTTATGCGCAGTTTGTCAGCTGGTCCACAAACTTCGCACACACAGTGCAGATGTAGGATTCAAACTCCCAACCCTGGAGGTGTGAGGCAAATGTGTTAACATTCTCTAGCAGTAAAATGAGAATAGAACTGTAGGTAAAAGGAGAAAATTAGTTCATAGTCCTACACTGTCCATCTCTTTCAGACCTTAAAAACAACTATTAGCTTACTTTCTCTTCTCTCTGTCAGACTTCCCACTCTCTCGACATACTAAAAATCTGTGGTGTGAAAAGCTTGCTGTTTCTTTAATGCACTTATGCAAGTTTGAAAGGCAGCCTGGCAGTCAGACAAGTGTTAAGTGATTATTGCTTTGGACAAGATTCAGGTACACAGTTTCATGCATGTCATTTCTCACTTGAATGGGGATAGTGTAATGATGGAGCCAATCCCAGATAAAGGCTAAGAGATAAGAGACAAATCTTCAAAGACTGTTATATTCCCTTAACAAAAAGAGACATTTATCTTGTATGGGGACTAATAGCCTATTTGAGAAAGATATGGATGTCCAAAGATAATTTCAATGTAATTACATTAGGAGAACCTCTTTCCTGTCAAGGGAGAGACAGTTAATAAGAGCCAGTTTAGTGCTAATCTCACATGAACTCTAAAAATACAAAGCATTATATATAATATTATAATATAATATAAAGCTTCTTTTATTAAACGATATACAAACAGACTATGAACAGACTATAATTTTTGGCACATAAGCATTGCCACTTCTGTATGTTCCTGTATCCCACAATGCACCTCCCTAGCTCATTATGGCAGTTTGTACATAATTTAACTAGTATACTCAGCAAAAAGAAACGTCCCTTTTTCAGGAGACTGTATTTTTAAGATAATTTTGTAAAATCCAAATAAGCTTTACACAGCTTTATTGGAAAAGGTTTAAACAATGTTTTTCATGCTTGAACCATAAACAATTGTTGCACATGCACCTGTGGAACAGTCCTTAAGACACTAACAGTTAACAGGTGGTAGGCAGTTAAAGTCACAGTTACAATAGGACACTAAAGAGACCTTTCTACTGACTCTGAAAAACACCAAAAGTAAGCTGCCTAGGGTTCCTGCTCACCTGCGTGAACATGCCATAGGCCTGCTGCAGGGAGGCATGAGGACTGCAGATGTGGCCAAAGCAATGAACTGCAACATATGCAGTGTAAGACATCTAAGACAGTGCTACAGGGAGACAAGAAGGACAGCTGATTGTCCTTACAGTGGAAAATTACATGTAACCATGTGTCCCCCCAGACGTGATCGAGAACTTGCAAATGACTTGGTGGAAGAGTGGAGTAGCATCTCACAGCAAGAACTGACAAATCTGGTGCAGTCCATGAGGATGAGATGCACTGTAGTACTTAAAGTAGCTAGTGGCCACCAAATACTGACTGTAACTTTTGATATGGACCCTCCATTTTTTCAGGGACTCATTATTCCATTTCTCTTCATCAAATGTCTGTGAAACTTGTTCAGTTTATTGAATATTTTTATGTTAATACAAATATTTAGATATGTTAAGAAATTTGCTGGAAATAAAAGCAGTTGAATGTGACGTGTCTTTTTTTGCTGAGTATATAAGCTAGCCAAGGTTAACACTTTTTTCTATGTAAGACAGCTCAACAATTGTACATACTAGGTTTAACTATAAAATAACTATAAAATAATGGAATTCAAATATTCCTACTACATAATCAAATTTCTTTCTGGAGTTTCTCCAGGTATCATGCTTGCAAATACAGTCCTTCAGTCCTTTTTATTTATTTTATCCTTATTCTAAATGAGTAAATAGCGTTTTGTGACTATATGTTATGTCACATGCTGGGAAAAATGCTTTTAAATGTATATGCATAATTGTATTGCTTAAAATGTGTAGTCAAATATACCCAACAAGTAGGGTCAAATTTATTATATAATTGCACTTTTTGATTATTTAGATAGATAAGCATTTCAATGCATTTGGATATTAATTATCCTATAATTTTAGGTTATAGATTTTCATAACCCCTACTATTAATCTGTTTTGAGTATGCAATGGCAGCTGGTTCTCCTTTCACTACCGAGCTATTACTATAGAGGGCGCCGTGTAGCATCTGAAGGGAATCCGGCCTTTCCTCTGGTGTAGCATCTCTACTCACATTTTCACTGTGTGTTCTGCACACTGTCATTCTGCTTTGTGACACTCACTGACTGAGAGTTGTCTGAGAGCAGAGCAATCTCAACACACAGAGACAGAACAACAAGCTTGCTCCACAATGAACAGCTAGAATACAAAATTGTAAAGATAATTTTAAAATCGTATCTTAAAGATAATTTTTTAAAAACTCATGATTATAACAAAGCTGACTATAATCCATTATGTAATAACAGCCATTTCATTCTACCATATATCATGATGACCATAGCAGGAAAAATGACTTCTTACTAAATTTAATATCTGATTTGATGTTGAGAATGAATCAGGTGATGATCATTAAAGTTAGAAGAAGACAGTGTGTGATGAATCTGCAAATCTACAATACTTCTTACATTCACCCTTTAATTAAAGCTATCCCATAGAACGTAATTAATATCCGTTTGCATTCTTAAACCTGTCCTCCATGGACAGACCACCCAGCTGAATGTCTGTGGTTGGACTGTAATACACATTGTGTTAGCTGTAATCCCTAAACTAACACACATCAGATGGGGGGAGATTATAGGGTCAGTCAAGTGGAAAGGGAGGATGCATAGACATCAAGGTTTGAGGCTGTTTTATACTACATAGACTGAGGAGATATATATATATATATATATATATATATATATATATATATATATATATATATATATATATATATATATATAGAGAGAGAGAGAGAGAGAGAGAGAGAGAGAGAGAGAGAGAGAGATAGATAGATGGTAAACCCCCTGGAGGGTACAATGGATATAAAAAGTCTACAAACCCCTGAAGAAATTGCTGACTTTTGTGAATTAAAATAAAGACACTAAGATAAATCATGTCAGATCTTTTCTCACCTTTATTGTGCAGTTGGAAAGTATAGAAATAAGGTGAAAAACAATCAGAAGCTTTTATAGGAAATAAAATCTTACAATAAGCTGATTGCTTAAGTGTGCACACTCATAAACGAATACTTTGTTGAATCACCTTTTGAATCCCAGCACTACCAAGCTGCCACTGCTGGGCCCTTGAGCAAGGCCCTTAACCCTCAACTGCTCAGTTGTATAAAATTAAATTAATGTAAGTCTCTCTGGATAAGGGTGTCTATCATATTCCATGAATGTAAAATGTTATTACACCACAGTTTATTTAGGTCTGGGCTCTGGCTTGGTCATTCAAAAACATTGATCTTCCTTTGATTAAGCCATTCCTTTGTTGATTTGGATGTATGTTTTGGGCCATTATACCAAAGGTGAAATTCCTTTTCATCTTCAGCTTACTAGCAGACACCTGAAGATTTTGCACTAAAATCGACTAGTTCATCCATCCATCCATCTTCTATACCACTTTATCCTTTTCAGGGTCACGGGGAAACCTGGAGCCTATCCCAGGGAGCATCAGGCACAAGGCGGGGTACATCCTGAACAGGGTGCCAATCAAAATCGACTAGTATTTGCAGCTATTCATGATTCCCTGCACCTTGATAAAAGCCCCAGTTCTGGCTGAAGAAAAGCAGATATAAAGCATGATGGGTATAGTGTTCTTTTTTTGATGTATTTTTTTTTGCACCAAACATATCTTTTGGAATTATGGAATTATTATAACTTTTGCAATTGTTCTCATCAGACCATAACACATTTTGCAACATGTTTTAGGGTCATTTAGTTGAGCTTGGATGTTTTTTGTGAGAAATGGCTTCCATCTAGTCACCCTACCCCAAAAGCCCAGACTTGTGAAGAATACGAGAAATTGTTATCACATGCAGAGAGTATTCAGTACCTGTCAGATATTCCTGCAGCTTGTTTAATGTTGCCATAGATCTCTTGGCAGCCTCCCTGGTAAAGTTTTTTTGTTCTATTGTAAATTTTGGAGGACGCCATATTCTTGGTGATGTCATTGCGCTGCTCCATTTTTTCTCCATTTTTGTTGATGATGGCCTTCACTGTGTTCCATGGTACATCTAATGTTTTGGGAAAATATTGTACCCCCTTCAACAGTGAGACCCTGTACAGGTTTTGTAAGCTCTTTGCGGACCATGGTTCCATCAGTCAGATGAAACCAAGAAGATGTTTAAAAAAATCCTATGGAAACAGCTGGTTTTTATCTGTGGTTAATCAGTATAAATTAATTGATGACAACTGTATGATAATTACTTTTGAATATGAGAATGAATGCAATTTATTGTGTACATTATGAACATAGCCACATCCCGCGCTTATGGAACCAGGTAATTGCAATTTTTTTATTTGACCTATTTTCCCTAAAATGTTTCTGATTGTTTTCACTTCATTTTTACACTTTGTAATTTCAAATTGATGTTGGGAAAAGTTCTGACATGATTGATCTTAGTTTAATATTTTTCATCACAAAAACATGCAGTTTTAACAGGAATGTGTAGACATTTTATATCCACTGTATAAGAAGCTGGAGTAATGTGATTTAGGGAAGCAGATGAGTACTACAGAGACAGAGGTCCTGCTGTGTGTGTGTGTGTGTGTGTGTGTGTGTGTTTGTGTGTGCGCGCATGCGCGTGTATGCGCATGTATGTGTGTGAGATGTGAAGACTGTAGGGAATCCAACTCATACTTCATTAGACTCCCAGGTGTAGATCATTAAATATGAACTAACACACTTGCATGAGTGCATATACACAAGCGCGAACGCACGCAATGCACGCACACACACACACACACACACAGACACACACACACACACACACACACACACACACACACACACAAACAGCTTTAGTTTATGAGAGCTTAAATGAATGAGTGCATGTGGAGGAGTGGAAGAATTACAAAGCCTCTATAAATAGATACTTTGAGTCATGCTGTGGGATCTATATAAATCCATGCCAACTATTCTATCTAAATATCTTTATCCTCAGAGAGCAGTAATTGTAATTCTGCAAGACACACAGTCAATAGCTATTGCCCCAGAGTACACTTCTTCCCACATAGATAGAAAACCACGGTGTACTCCACCCCCTTGCAAGTATGTTAGAGAAAGGACACTTCTGTATGATAGTTACAAATTCAAGACGGTTAGACTCTTGGGATTTTTTTTTTTACGTGATATTATTTGGCTTGGTTCATTTCAGGGAAGACTTGATAACCTGTGCTAAAGAATCAAGCCAGAAAATGTCAAGGACTTCCCGCAGAGCTCAAGGGGTTCATTAAGCTCCTAGACTCTCAGCATCGAATGTAACAGTCCCAACTACGAAATATGGTGTCAGTGATTTTTAAATTAAGTCAGAAATCTCCAGCCTCTGTAATGTCCCAGATCCTATAAACAGGTTTTACTAACCTGTAGGTTCTGTAAATGGGTTCTAGTACTCTATCTTTGAGTTTCATGTTACATCACACTGTATATGCCATTTTGAGGACTGACTGCATCAGTGGTATTGTGGCTGTTCATTACAAAGATTCATATTCATATATATTTTTACATATACATATAATGCATCTTCAACAAGCAGCCAGCAGCGGATCCTCCCTGTTATACTGCCTTGTAGATGTTAGCTACTTAGATAACACACGTGTGTGCTAATGTTATGGGACAACTGGGAAGTCTACCTAAGCAGCACAAATTATTAACATTCGCAAAAGAGAGACTTATTGACCCACACTCCCTATAATAATTAAGAGTTTTTTCCCCTCCTGATGAAATACCCATGGGTTCCTTTAAATGAAAGCTAAGCTCTTTCTCCAGAACAGAGATAGCGGGTGTGTATGAGATGAACATACAAATCAGTAAATGTCAATTTAATGAGGTCAGGAGTTTAGGGGAAAGTAGACAAAGATTACAACCTCTTTTATTGGCTTTGTCAGAGTACCATTTATTCTCTTCTGAAGTAAGTTGAGTAATTTTTGCCATCTATTACCTCTAGTTATAGTTGCATTATGCAGCAAAAACAGAAATTTGTCCCAAATATGGCGGCCGCAACTGAAAAACCATGAGTCTGAAATACAAGGAATAAAAAGCTTCCCATCTTGTACTTGCATTATCACTTAGATGTTTTAGACATTGATGTGTCCAGGTTTTTATACATGGTGTGGCAAAAGGTGTCATGATCTGATCATATATAGGACAAAGTTGCATTTGCAGAATATATGATTTGTCCCTTATTTATTGGTGTCATAGTTGTTATAAACTTTCTGATGCTCAAGGGATTTGGTCAAAATACCTACAATGACGATATAATTTAACATAAGATAGATATACAGGGTGTCCCAAAAGCCATACAGAGGGGAGTATGTTTGCCAGCATCACGTCGGTTATGCCTTTGTCAGTGGATGTTCATGGATGTCCACTTCTCGGTCGGTCCACAACACTTCCAGTCTTTTTGAATTTGTTAAAATGTTTGACAACAGTGATATGATGTGCTTGCCATGTTTCCTGTTAAAGTCCATCAAAACCTTGTGACAGCTTCCCGATCCAGCTGTGAGAATGGTTTCAATACATTATTTTTTAATCAAAGGCATTCTTAAAGGCTGTCTGAAAAATATATATAATATAAACTAAGTATGAACAATTTTGAAAGACATTCTGCTAAAAAGTGTTAATTTCCCCTATGTATGGAGACTTTTGGGATACCATGTGGTTCATTAATTCATCAGCATTTAGCAATTCATCTGCATGAATTGCACAAGAGTAATAAACAGCAGTAAATAATTACAGGACATTTATTTGAGGTCAGAGTAAGGGTGGCAATGTTTATTTTATGGCTTATTAGCATAGGCAGCACATGTCCATGTGTTTTTGGGGAGTACCTTAAGAGTGAATACTGAAGCGAGTGGTTGTATTTGTTTACATTTTGAGTTTCAAAAGAGCTTCATCTAACCATCACAAAAATCTAACATGACTAACATTATTACCACAATGTAACACAATAAAACAAAGCAAACAAGCAAAACTTAATTCAAGGTTTTTGCCACCAGCTCCTTCATCCAATTCAGTATGAGAAATGAAACTAATGTCTACTTTCAATTACAAACAATTCCAAAGAATAAAGAGAGTTTTTATATTAATGAGAAGACTGATTATGACAGTGCAGCAGAACATCCAGTTCCACTGATGATCCTCAGTCTGCTTTTTCACTAAGATGCTTCTCATCGATCCATGTATTGATCAGCAGAACGTGGTTGTTCACCAAATTACTTCAGATTGATTTTTCCTTCCTTGTCTCTCATAGCAACACCACTGTCCAAAAAGAGGGTAAAACTGGTCTGTCAGAGCGAGGTCCTCTAACAATTTAGATCTATATATAAACGTAAACACATGGTAAAGCAGATCAGTAATGTTTCAGAAATGCATGTAGATAGGGCTAAAGGAGATTGGAACAGAACATCTGGTGAGAAGAGAAGAGAAGAGAAGACAAGACAAGACAAGATGAGACAAGACGAGACGAGAGTGTGGAGAGGCCGGCAGTAAGATGGAGTAAGAGAGAAAACAGACACATGGAGTGGTACCTAGAGGAAGAGCATCTTTTCTGTTCTCAATCCCTTTAATCTCACAAAGAGCTTCTTTGTTGCTTTGTATATCTACTTGTTTAAAAACCAGTGGAGACATAGCATCTACCCCCAACCCTCCATCTCTTACTTTTCCCCATCTTCATCCCTCCCTCCACCCTCTCCCTTGTCCATTCGCTAAATGAGAGCTAGGCAGGTGCATGGCAAACAGAAGCTCTGTGTGTAAACCCTCTCGATGATCAAGCCTCTCTTCTCTCTCTTTCTGTCTCTGAACAGGTGCATGCAAATCCCCTCTTTGGATGCCAAATAACGCTGCCAAATGTCGCAAACACTCCAATTTCATATTTTTTCGCATCCTGTTCATAGGTTTGTGATATGCAAAGAGCTAACCTTTGCTGTGTGACTCTGATGTTCACACATGTAGAAACAGAAACACTCTTATTGACAGCTTCAATCATTATAAAGCCATTATTTAATGACCTTTGACCCTCAGTCTATGTAATCTGCCTAGATTGTAATTGGATGGTTTATGACCAATTCACATTAGGAAAAAGAAATCTTTTAGAGTGAAAGTAAAGAGTATCCTCTGTTTCAAGACCTGCTTAACATTCAGCCTTCATTATTATCATCACTGTTTGCTACTCACTGCCTCTCAGAGGAGTAACAGCATCCAGAGAAAAGAACTCTGGCTTTTGGCAATATAAACCAACAGAGTAAAGCAGCATTACTTAAATCCAGTCTGACACAAACTAAGCACATATCATTCATTTCATTTGATTTTATTTTTCTCACTGTGAAATGCATCTAGGAAGATACTACTCTCTTTCGTGGCCTTCTAGAACTTAGAAGTAAACACTGGACGAAAGTGATTGAGATTTTGGTGATTGAGAAGCAGTCTCTCCAGGATTTTGCAATTTTGAGATTATAGAAATGAATGTAAAATCAAGCAAACTCCACAATTTTCAGAGGAGCTTGCAAAATTATCATAGACTTTCCACATATTTGGGCCAAGACGCATCATGTGACATCATCACAATGTGCATTCAGCCAAAGCCCTCTATAAGTCAAGTGTGTTGAACATGAGTACAGCTAAAGGTAAGTAAAGAAAGTAAGTAAGTAAATTTTATTTATATAGCACATTTAACACAGCAAAACTGGCCAAAGTGCTGAACAGAGAAAGAAAAGTAAAATAGTAAACAGAATAAAACCAAATAAAGACAGACAATAGTAAAAATTACATTCAAAATTAGGAGAAGAGATACGCTTTCAGCCCCTTTTTAAAAATAATAATTGAGGGTGCAAGGTGAATATCCATTGGCAATTGATTCCATAAACAAGGGGCGGCAACTGAAAAAGCTCTATATAAAAGGTCTCATTTACCACCAAACATCACAGTGAAAGACAGTGCAATAAAATTTCATGCAATTGTTTCAATTCAAGTAGTTTTTCGCAAAAAGCACCAAAACATTCTCACAATTTTTAAATCAAACCCGAAGCAAAAAAACAATCGCACACACACAAAAAAAAAAACACTCCGCGAAATCCTGCATGGACTGACAAAGTTTCCAACATATACGGTTTAGCCATAACATTTATGATTTTTGATCCTTTGCTATGATGATATGGGAGACACCTGAAAACAATGCTTTTCTGTTTTTTCAGATAGTGATTAGACCAAATGTGAATAAATGTCACCCAGGGGAAAAGCCAGGAGGGACCTTCACAATATTGCATTTTGTATATTTTATGTTCCAATTTGAGCAGACGTTTAAAGTGATTTGTTGGATGTTTTCCTGTCATGTCAGTGTAAAGACCTTTTTTAATTTAGGATTTTTTTTCTAAATCTATATACTAGTGCTTAGATCTTCAAAAAGAAAAGTCAGTTAATCCTCATGTGCAACATGGACCAGACTGCAGAGCGAATATGCAGTTATTTAAATTTTCTTATGGCTGTATGAAGTAAGCTTATACACTCTGCTGGTTGTTCACAAATACAAACCTTCCCACAGATTGTGTTTAAAATGTTTTTATAACTTTGAGAATTGAGCTGCCCTTTCACTAAAATACACCAAAAGGGTTTTAGTGTTCAAATTCATTTTTTTCACTCTGCCTGTTAGGATTGCTAGGATTTTCTTGTTAGAACTGTTGGCAGCTCTGTTTATTCATACTGCACAGTTTCTCTTTACCCATCAGTCTCCATGTCTGTCTAGCTTTTCATTGTAGGGCTTGCATGAAACATTGATCTGCTCCAGTGGATCATTAATGAAAAAGAAGAGAAGACTTGTCTCAGCCAGTGGTTTAACAAAAACTCAAGAGTTGGTAACCAGGAGAACTGAGAAGATTTCTGATTGGCCGCTGTTTTTGTTGGACCAATGACAGGGTCGGCAAATGTAACATGTTTGTAAATGGATCATTGTAGCTGTTTGTTGATGCAACATGGGCCACCTAATATGACATAAACCCTGCTGAAGACATTTTCCCAGGGAAGTAAGTGGTTCACTCTTTACATTGTTTTTGGTCTGAAGGTCTATAACAAAGTGCCCTTCACTACTATTGGCACCCTTGGTAAATATGTCTATATACATGTAGACATACATAAAGAAAATTTGCCTTTATTGTTGAAACTTTTGATATTTTGTTCAAAAAATTCACAAAAATACTCTGCACTCATGGATATCAAACAATTGCAAACACAACACAGGTTTATATATATAAAAAAAATCTTTGTTAAATATAGGTGTGCAACAATTATTGGCACTCCTATGAGCACTTATATTCATATGAGAAAAATATATTTGAAGTATATTTCCATTGATATTTTACATTTTTTAGTACACCTGGGTGACTAGGAACAGGAAATTGTTCAACCATGACTTGAATATGAGATGACCACATAGGCCAAATTCCTTTAGTCATTGATAACAATGGGTAAGACCAAGGAATATAGCTGTGATGTGCGGCAAAAGGTCGTTGAGCTTTACAAAATGGGAAGTGGCTATAAGAAAATAGCACGAGCATTGAAAATGCCCATTTCCACCATCAGGGCAATAATTAAGAAGTTCCAGTCAACTGGTAATGTTATGAATCAACCTGGAATTGGACGTGTGTCTATATTGTCTCAACACACTGTGAAGAGGATGGTTCAAGTGGCCAAAAATCTCCAAGGATCACAGCTGGAGAATCGCAGAAGTTAGTTGCATCTTGGGGTCAGAAAGTCTCCAAAACTACAATCCGAAGTCACCTACATCACAACAAGTTGTTTGGAAGGGTTTCAAGAAAAAAGCATCTACTCTCATCCAAAAACAAACTCAAGTGTCTTCAGTTTGCCAGACACTACTGGAACTTCAAATGGGATGAAGTTCTGTGGTCAGATGAAACCAAAATAGAGCTTTTTGTTAATAAACACCAGAGGTAGTTTTGGCACACACAGAGAGCCATATGGAAAAGTACCTCATGCCCACGGTTAAATATGGTGGTGGCTCTTTAATGTTTTGGGGCTGTTTTTCTGCCAGATGACCTAGACATTTTGTTAGGATACATGGCATCATGGACTCTATCAAATATCAACAGATATTAAATGAAAACCTGACTGCCTCTGCCAGACAGTTTAAACTGGGCTGTGGTTGGATCTTCCAACAGGACAATGATCCAAAACATACATCAAAATCAACACAAAAATGGTTTACTGACCACAAAAAACACATGGAAAAAGTAAGTACACCCCTATATTTATCACACCTTCAAATCCATAAAATTTGAATCAGGTGTTCAAGATTGGATACCAGTGATTAGAACCTGCTTAGGGAGTGCAGGTGGAACCTGTCTTATTTATTCCTCTCTCATATCTTGTGTCTGGTGTTCTCTTATTCTCTTTGTTATTGAGGTGTGTGGTGTCATCATGCCAATATCTAAAGAGTTCTGTAAGATTGTGGATGCCTTATGGAGTCTGGTAAGGGATTTAAAAAGATCTCCAAATTATTTTAAATACATCATTTCACTTTAAGGAAAATAATGTACAAGATTATGGCACAGATTTCAAACGACTGCCAATTTGTCCAGGACTGACCGTCCAAGCAAATTTAGCCCAAAAGCAGATCATTTGATGCAATGAAATGCAAAATTTCATCACATGAAGTTTCATCACACGCATTACAAAGTGCATGCTTCTACAATAAGAAAGAGACTGCACAAATTTGACCTGTATGGGAGGCATGCCAGAAAAAAGCCTTTGCAAGACTACACTTAGCCAATGAGCATATAGGCAAAGACCAGGCCTTTTGGAATAATGTGCTCTGGACAGATGAATCAATGATGTTTGGCCACAGTAACAGCAGACATGTTAGGCAGTGACCAAAGACAGCTTTTCAGGAGAAGCAGCTCATACCACCTGTGAAGCATGGTGGTGAAAATGTTATGGTTTGGGGTTGCTTCGCTGCCTCAGGGACTGGAAAGCTTGCATTCATTGAGTCAACTATGAATTCTGCATCTTATCAAAGAGTACTTGAAGATAATGTGAGGCCATCTGTCCAAAAGTTGAAGTTGAACTGAAAGTGAACCTCAACAGGATAATGATCCTAAGCACACTAGCAAATCCACCAAGGAATGGCTCAAAAAGAAGAAATGGGGGTTATAGAATGGCAGAGTCAAAACCTGGATTTGAATCCCATTGAAATGTTGTGGGGAGGATTTGAAACAGGTAGTACATGCAAGAAAACTCTCAAACATCTTGCATCTGAAAGAACATTACATGGAAGAGTGGTCAAAAATTCCATCAAGCTGATGTCATAGACTGGTGGACAATTATACAAAACGCTTACAAGAAGTTATTTCTGCTAAAGAGTGCAATATGTCTGAGGCCAAGGGTGTACTTACTTTTTCCACAGAAGACTATCACATCTATTGATATTTCTGTTTTGTTTTTTTGTTTTTTTTTTCAAGTATATCAACTTTATTAATTTTATTTGAGATGATCAAATGTTTGTTTGCCCAAATATGTCAAAAAAGCCAATTTCCATAAATGAAGCATTGGCAATGTATGGTTCTATTGCATTTTCAACATGATCCACATTTTAACAGCTTCTTAATGATAATAATTCAAATACAAAGCCAAAGCTGAGTGAGTAAGGGATAAAACACTTCACATTGGTTACCTCTTATAAGAAAACAACTTGCCATCAATTATTACTTTTTTTATTACTTAAAGAAAGACACATGGTACGTTATCAATTTATAGTTACATCTAATGTTGTGGAATGTTTGTGAATTAAGTTAGTTCCTGTCATCACTTACAATATAACAACTATAAGTGTTTTTTTCCCTCACCGACCTCTTTTTTTCTCAAAGTCCTAAAAAAATCCTACATCTCAGAGACACCAGAATGCAGAAAGTCCTCTGCTGTGATGATTCACCCATGTCAGAAAACCTAAAGGAAGGTTTATTTCTGCTACAAAGCTCTGACACTGGAGACTCCTTCATTAAATGTTAAATAAACCTCACCATACAGAAAGTTACACCATATCAATAATTATGTTTTTATTTGTTCAATAACAGATTCAGTTCAATAAATATTTTAAATTTTAATGTAATTTATTATAAGCCCTTGTGAATGAGCTGTTACTATATGATATACTGTTAAAAATGAATGAAAAAATTAACAGTTTCTGACCAATAAGATTAGAAAATTCAACACATTTATACTATAAAGATAGTATGTTTTATGTTTAAATACAAATAAAAGTGCGTTTACAAATCACTCCTCTTTATTTTTATTAGCATATTTACATTTCACTTATGTTATTGAGATAACTAATATCTTATTAGTTTCCAAACCATTTACATGTTCAGTAAAAGAATGGCTCATCAGCAGCAAAACAGCTCAGCTTCTAATCAATCAACTGGTACTGCCAGGGCTCCTGACCCGGACTGGATAAATTGGATAGATCCAAAACAAGGCATTTATTCCACACTTTCCTGTTTCTGTTTGATTCTGTATCTGACTGCTCCAAGTCTTTTCTTTGTTTGCAGATTCAGAGCGCTTTTGTTGGCTTGTTGACTCATTGTTCGAAGTTTCAGGGTTTATTGACCAGGACATTTAAAATTCAAACAACCATGTTTATGTTCCTCTTTTCTGCCAGGGATGACTGACATGATGAGAGTTCTATACATAGCAGTGCGTAATATCGTAATATCACTATGGGCAATGTGTAAGCATTGTACCAGATGAGTATCTGGCAGGAACAAAAAAAGCATCAACACCATTAATACAGATGTTTTTCGTGTGTAGTGAGATTGTGATAATAGTCATGGGGAATTATAGTGTCTGTCTTTTTTTGTTTTCTGACCAAAAGAAGGAGCAACTCCTTCACATCCTCCTCCTCCCTATTTGTCTCTCGGGACTAGCTGAAAGGTCATGTAATTCTTCTCACTCCTCAGTTGACAGTGAAGTGTAAGTCTTAAGAAAATCTCTCCCTCTTGCTCTCTCAAAAGCTATTGAATGGTGGTCCTGAAGGCTCAAAATATGAAGCACTGAGGCACTGATAATAGAAATGCCAAATAAACATGACTAATTTGCTTGTGTAAGCTGATAAATTGAACAAGTTGGTGTCATGATTGTGCCCTGTTATGGACTGGCACCCTGTCCAGGGTGTACCCCGCCTTGTGCCCAATGCTCCCTGGGATAGGCTCCAGGTTCCCCGTGACCCTGAAAAGGAGTAAGCGCTAGAAGATGGATGGATGGATGGAAGTTGGTGTCATGCCGCTGATTAACAAAGAATAAATGTGTAAAAAATATTTTAATCAGCACGTAAGCGTTGATTAAATGCAATCAATTAAATCCAGAGATACATCAAAAATTCTTGTTTTATTCCTTAATTAGTAAATTGTATTATTTGGTCTTCAAATAGTGAAAACAGCCTTATACATATATTATTTAATTGTTATTATTTCATGTTAACTGCTGTCCTCCTTCACTGCTCTTTATTTTCCTCTTTTATGTATAAATGCTCCAAATTACATCTTCATTCAAACATATAATCCTCCTTTCAGTGGTTTATATCATGACACATCTGTTTTTTTTTGTCAAAGCTCTTCTGTATTTCTGAAGCAACAATTATATTCACCATGGTATGTATGAACATCAAGGATTATTTTTATTTTCATTTGTAAACTCAGTTTTTGTGCATTAAACTTGCATTTTGACCTTGTTGTTAGAGTGATTTGAACCGAAAGAGACACCCCAATCCTCTACAAATGATACACAAATGGTGCAATGGATGCCTTTGGACAAAACTTTAGCCAGTCTAGTTGCCAACTGGAACTAAACCCTAACCCTAACCCTAAAGGTGCGCTCACACATACAGCGACTCGCAGCGACAAAGTGACTGGAAACCATTCATTTTCAATGAGACCTGGCGACTTCTGCCGACATGAGCGACAGCGACTGCTGGTGACTAAAGTTGAGAAAAGTTTAACTTAATGCAAATTTGGAGCGACTTGGTGCACTTGGTGCAGCGACTACCAAGTGGGAGTGAAGACAGTAGAGCACACGTGAGCCATAGCCACCCCTGCTGACTAGAAGAAGTAGCGCCAATAGTGGCAATCGCCAATTAGCTTAGCTTATGGTCTTAGAGCGTTTAAAGCTAAATAATAATAATAATAATAATAAAAACCCACTTTTTGCTGCAATCGAGAAAATCCCAGTGTAGCTCCTATCTTGGGGTTCTGGCCCACAGCTCCTCGGCTGCACACTCCATGTTTCCTGGATGAAATGTCCAGCTTGTTATGGTTTTTTTTGCCCAGGACCAAGCACCACTTCACCCAGGAAACATGAAGGTCACGACTGAGGAGCTGTGGGCTGACTCCCGGTCAGCATTGAACAGATAGCGAATGACACCCTAATGTTGGTGCTACACTGTTATTATTATTATAATTTTGCTTTAAACACACTAAGGCCATAAGCTAAGTTAAGCTAAGCTCTTTCGCTGCAAATAGATAGCTGCAATGGCGAAGAACACACACACTGTTTCTCCTTCATCTCATAGGATATGATTCATATATATACACATCAATTGTTGAATTTTATATACAATTGCTCTCCCTCTAGAATGTTTAATTTTAGTGGCAATAAAAATGGTTTGTTGTCAAAACTGGAATACTATTTTTGATACATAATACATGTTACTATGGCAACCAGTAACAGGATCAGCTTACATTTGATGTTGGCCAAACTGGTCTGAGGCAGGTTTAGCTGGTTACCACCTTAGCAGAGCTGGTCAGTGCAGTTCAGAGACCGGATCAACTCTCAGAGGGAGAGAGCTGCACAACAGGTTTGGCCAAGTTGATGAGCCAGAACTGGTAAACACACACCCCACACAAACACACACCACTTGAGGCATCTCGTCTTTAATCCCAGCTTGTGGTTTGCTCATCATGTTTCCCCCCTTCAGATCAAACAGCATGCTGAGAGCTCGGGCCTGGAGTGACAGTGTGACTCAGTGTGTCTACACTAACATAATCGAAACCACAGTATCTCTCTGTGACACACAGGTGACGAGTCCTACAAAAGATGCAATTTCATCTAATGAGTTGGCCGAAGATCATCCAGTCACATGAACGCTCCCCATGCACTGTGCAGTACAAGAGCAACAGCAATTGCCTGTTTTCAGTTGTTTTGTCATGTTTAATAAATGAGTTCATAGAACAGTGCTATTAAATTCTTCAATCACAGGTTAATAATACATTTACATTTACATTTATTCACTTAGCAGACGCTTTTATCCAAATGAGAAAGATACAAGCAAAGCGATATATCAAGCAGAGAACAATACAAGAAGTGCTACCATACAAGATCTATTAATTGAATTCCAGAAGAAGCAAAGTGCAGAGTAGAGGTGTAAGTGCATTTTTTTTTTTTTTTTTATTATGAGTTGGTTAGGTGTTCATGGAAGAGGTGGGTCTTTAGCTGTGTTTTGAAGATGGTGAGAGATTCTGCGGTCTGGATTGAGATTGGAAGTGCATTCCACCACTGAGGAACAGTTAGTGTGAAGGTTCTGGAAAGGGACCTTGCGCCACGTTGAGTTGGAACTGCTAAACGTCGGACGCTAATCGATCGCAGATTGCGAGATGGAACGTAGGCCTTCAGGAGAGAGTTGAGGTAGGAGGGTGCTGTTCCTGACAAGGTCTTGTAGGTGAGCATCAAGGTCTTGAACTTAAACCAGCCTGTTTGGTGATGTAGAGTCGGATTTTCTTGATGTTGTAAAGGATGAACCTACAGGACCTTGCAGTTGCTGAGATATGGTCTGTAAAGGTCAAGCCGTCATCAAGAATCACCCCAAGGTTCCTGGCCGTCCTGGTTGGCATGAGTGTGAGTGAGCCGAGCTGTACAGTGAGGTTGTGGTTGATTGAGGGACAGGCCGGGATCACGAGAAGCTCAGATTTTGCCAGGTTAAGCTTAAGATGGTTTTCCTTCATCCAGACCGAGATGTCCGAAAGGCAAGCAGAGATGCGTGCAGAGACGGATGGATTGTCAGGCTGGAAGGACAAATGGAGCTGGGTGTCATCAGCATAGCAATGATATGAGAAGCCATGAGACTCAATCACCTGCCCTAGAGATGTAGTGTAGATAGAACAGAGGAGTGGACCCAGAACTGACCCCTGTGGAACGCCAGTTGTGAGTTGCTGAGTTTCAGAAATACCTCCCCTCCATGATACCTTGAAGGATCTGTCAGAGAGATAGGATTCCACCCAGCGCAGAACCGTTCCAGTGATGCCCAGGCTGGAGAGAGTTGACAGAAGGATCTGATGGTTCACAGTATCGAAAGCAGCAGAGAGGTCAAATAGGATGAGGACAGATGATCTAGAGGTTGCTCTTGCTAGTCGTAAGGCTTCAGTGACGGAAAGCAGAGCAGTCTCCGTAGAGTGGTTGCTCTTGAAGCCAGACTGCTTGGTGTCCAGGAGGTTGTTCTGTGTGAGAAAATTTGAGAGTTGATTAAAAACGGCTCTTTCAAGAGTTTTCAAAAGAAAAAGGAGTAGGGAAACAGGTCTGTAGTTGTCAACTATAGCAGGGTTGTGTGATGGTTTTTTAAGCAGTGGGGTAACCCGGGCTTGCTTAAATGAGGTAGGGTATGTGCCAGTAGAGAGCGATGTGTTAAAGATGTGTGTGAGTGCAGGTAATAGTGTGGGAGAGATGGACTGAAGAAGGTGAGAAGGGATAGGGTCAAGAGGACAGGTTGTGGGATGGCTAGAGAGGAGGAGTTTAGAGACATCAGTCTCTGAGAGGGGAAAGAAGGAAGTCATAATAACACTCTAGTTCTACTGTTATCAGTTCTATAGCAACAGCTGGTTCACAGGGATTTTTATGGTGGACAGGTAGTCATAACCACTACTCTGTAAGTAATTTAATGTTGCTTCCAATTCACTGTAATGCATACTGAAAGTCTTGCTTTTGTCATCTAACCCTCACAGACTTTTAACCACCTTTAAACCCCTCTTGCTAAGTATGACATACGTATCAGTTTGTCACCTGCCGCAATTAAAAGAAAACATGACTTACAATATATATATATATATATATATATATATATATATATATATATATATATATATATATATATATGCATACATACATACACTCTGGTGCATGAGACACACAGCTCAGCCCATTAGTTAAATAATGAAAGAGATCAACTTTAATGGAATTTCTACTCATCAAGCACTCCAGTGATGACATTTCGCTGAGACAGGCCTCACACCACTGATGATTTTCTCTGCTTCAGGCCGACATTTGGCAGTAGTGACCTTCAAACCCTCCAGGAGAACTGTTCATCAACTGAATTAATAGTCAGCCTGTGTGTGTGTGCGCGCCATGTCTTTATATCTTACTGGGGACCAAATGTCTCCACGAGGATAGGAATATCTGAACGTTTCAACCTTGTGGGGACAAACCAAATGTCCCCACAATTGTTTTTTCTTTACAAAAAACTAAAATACTCAAAGGGTTTGCTTTGGGTTACTGAGGTGAAGGTTAAGATTTAGGTGAAGCATAGCATTGATTAGCTGCATTAATAGTTGTGTCAAAAAAGGTCCTAACAAAAGGATAGTAAGATAACTGTGTGTGTGTGTGATGTGGTCACTCATGCTTAAAAATAGCGCTTATAAAGATGTACAGACCATAAACCTGGTCAGCACAGGCAGTGGAACTCCTGTAGCCATGATAGTGTCCTTCCTTCCTTCATTCATTCTCTCTCTCTCACACACACAAGGGATCATAATCTTGGCGTACTGAATAAGAACTAATCAGATCTTACATAAGCACAACATAACGCAACTGAATAAATGGTGGTAAACAAGTTTATATGCTTTATGTGCTTCTATGACTCACGAGCCTTTAAAAGAACCTACTATTTTTTTTTTCTTCAAATTTCCACATAAGCTCCCATTCAGTTGTTGTAGGTCTGTACTCTAGCACATTGGCTTTTAAAATAAAACAGAAATGATTAAGGGCTTAAATATACTGAATACCTTAGCTTTACATGTACAGTAGTTGAGCTATAGAGACCTTAGAGTCCTCTTAATATCATCCTTAATTTCACAAAGCTATAATTAGTCACAAATCCTTTGCAAGTGATGACTGATAACAGGTCTTACCCATTCCTACGAGCTGAGAAGATGCCATTTGTAAAGCTTCAAATGAGACAACAGACAAGAAGCAAAGCAGGCTGGGGGCTGAAGTGGGGAAGAAACAGACTCGGAGACAGGAGTTGAAGAAAGATTAACTTTTCAATTTAGCCAGGAGGAAGGTAATTTTAGGTTCCAGTGAATGTTCCATTCTACCTTCCAGACAGGTTACATTTCAATTCAATAATAACTGATAATGTCAGTCCCTCCAGGATTTCGCAATCTCAGAAATGAACGCAAAATTAAGCAAAGTTTGCAATATTCAGAGGTGCTTCAATTTTTAAAAGAAAAAAAATTACAGCAGATTTTCCAGAGATTTGGGCCAAAACTGGTTGTGATGCCATCGCATTCAGCCAAAGCCCTCTCTGAATGCAGAGTAACACCACAGAGTAACGCCAAATGTGAGTACAGCTATAAGGCCTCATTTACAAACAAACATCACTGTGAAAGACAGTGCACAATTCAAGCAGTTTTCTGAAAAAAGGGCAAAAAATCTCCACAAGTTGCATCACAAATTTTGGAAAAAAAAAAACTTGGAAAAAAACCCCACTGCAAAATCAAGCATTTTTGACTGCAATAATTACAAAAAAAACAAAACAAAAAACAAAAAAACAAAACCCTCCACGAAATCCTGTATGGATTGCAAAGTAATTGGACTGTTACTCTGGAGACAGGTTTAATCAGCTGTGTTATTTTGACATGAGAAAGTATGCATTTGTTTATGGTTTCATTTATTAATTCAGTGTGGTGGTGGTACAGTTGTCCAACAGGTAGTGCTGGTGGTCCAGGGTTCTATCTTGAGCTCTAGGTCTTGTCTCACAAACTGAATATTGGTTAACTAACTAATCTCTGAGTTTAGTTAGAGCTCACAGAGGATTTTCTGTGTTTACAATGGTGGGTTAATTTTTACTGGGTTACATCTCTATGGTAACATGCTCATGAGCAAATTCAGGCCTGTAAACAGGTTTTGGACCAATCAGCTGTTAGCAGAATGACATTTCAGAGAATGACAATCATATATTCTGCAAATGCAACTTTCTCCTATATACGATCAGATCATGATACCCTTTGCCACACCATGTATAAAAACCTGTAAACATCCCCACTTCAGCCCCCAGCCTGCTTTGCTTCTTGTCTGTTGTCTCATTTGAAGCTTTACAAATGGCATCTTCTCAGCTCGTAGGAATGGGTAAGACCTGTTATCAGTCATCACTTGCAAAGGATTTGTGACTAATTATAGCTTTGTGAAATTAAGGATGATATGAGACCTCTAAGGTCTCTATAGCTCAACTACTGTACATGTAAAGCTAAGGTATTCAGTATATTTAAGTCCTTAATCATTTGTTTTATTTTAAAAGCCAATGTGCTAGAGTACAGACCTACAAACAACTGAATGGGAGCTTATGTGGAAATTTGAAGAAAAAAAAAATAGTAGGTTCTTTTAAAGGCTCATGAGTCATAGAAGCACATAAAGCATATAAACTTGTTTACCACCATTTATTCAGTTGCATTATGTTGTGCTTATGTAAGATCTGATTAGTTCTTATTCAGTACACCAAGATTATGATCCCTTGTGTGTGTGCGCGCGCGCGAGAGAGAGAATGAAAGACAGTATCATGGCTACAGGAGTTTCACTCCCTGTGCTGACCAGATTTGGGCAGAAACCCAAGTTACACTCACGTCCAGAAATGGGCTCTATCTTACTGTCTGTGTGGAGTTTCCAAGTGTTCTTGTGTCTGTGTGGGCTTTCTCCAAATACTTTGGCTACCTTCAAAAAAAATTAAGATCTGTGGATACCATAAACTGCCCATGAAGTCCTGCCATGGATTGATCACTTTGTATTCCCATCTTAGTATCTGGGACAGGCTCAATGTCAATCAATGAAGATGAATAAATAATTGAATTATGTGTGTGGAAAATTGGGATTAAACAAAATTGTGCTATGGGAACAAAAATGTAAATAGTAAGGCAACCATCATTCACTCATGTGAACAAAAGCACACAAAGATCTCTTCTCACATATAATAACCTGGGCTTTATTATCAGATTTTTGTGTGAATGGTCTCATCTTTTCCCCTCTTGATTTTCAATATGATTATCTTTTCTCCCCCCCCTCTCAATAGTTTAATTCCGTCAGCCACCAAGTTGGACTGGATGGTGGTTCAGTTCAGCCAGTGGATTGAATATTGGAGATCCGGGCTCTGGGCAACACAGGACCACAGAACTGCAGCCTTGCCCGAGAGCCATCCTCTTCATGGAAGAGATGAAGAAGCATATTCCCAAAGGAAGGCACACCTTTTTAACTTGTGGATTTAGGAAATGAAATAGTCTGGAGTCTGTTGGAGCTGGATGGCTCCTCCCGCTCCTATATCTCACGTGCCGTTTAGCTGAAATAATGACACGGGCACAGCAAGAATGGAAAGTCATTAGCATTCACTCATCAGTGAAAGGTACTGACATGGACAAAAAGTCTTCCACCATGCGAAGCACAAAGTCGCTTCACCACAAGAACAGAAACAAAAATACACACACAAAATAAAAGATACAAAAATAATTGCCTCTTATACAAAGAAACTGTTATGGAAGGAGGAAGCTATATTTCAGAATATGAAAAAGGAACTGAAATTATACAAAAGCAGCAATAATCCTTACTTAAGTCAACATAAAACAAACAACACCAACAAAAAAAAAAAAACAACAACAAAAAAAAACAACAGTGCTTAGCTGAAGTGGAAGCCACAGATGCTTCCGAGTGAAGGCTTCATGACCTGTCTATCACTTGTTTTGGGATTATTAGTTAAATGGAAGCTTCCTACACACCACCCCACCCACCATTCTCAAACCCTCAGAGTGACAAACCTACATAGCCCATTCTAAACAAAGCCAACAGGCAAGATAACACAAAGGGGGATAAACAATTTAAAAGACAACAGGATGAATTAAAAAAAAAAGTTGCACTCATATGATTTGCAAAGATCCATCAGAAATGGAGAATGAAGAACCTGATGCTGTTCACAAAGTTAAAACAAAAAAACCAAACAAAAACAAAAAACCTGTAGCTACCCAAACACCAACTACACAGGAACAAATGACGGTACAGTGTTCATGGAAAAAGAAACGTGTAAACACAGCACAATAAATAGGTAAAACAGCAGGTTTCCTCACCATGCACAATGCAATGACTCGATACTCTCGCCCGCAACACGGCTCACTCGCACTCTCTCAGCAATATTTCTCCCCTTCTGCCTTCCCCCCCTCCTGTTTTTTTTTTTTTTTTTTTTTTTTTTTTAAATTTCTGTATTTCCCCAAGTGCAAAACATCACAAATGAACAAATCTGGATTCAAGTAACATATATACAAGATTTTGGTGGGGTGGAGTTTTTTTTTTTTATACAAATATGCAGTTACTGTACATTGAATATTTGCCATATTCATAATTTACATATGAATTTTCTCTAACAATAATGAATATATATTAAAAAGGGGGAAAAAAGATGAGATTTGCTGTCAAGGCCTGACAGTTGCTGTGGAAACCGGCTGTCTCTTTGTATTCCCAAAAGTGATTGGTGCACAGCACCAAAAGAATGTAGTGGGCAGGGAAAAGATCGCCCAGGCAACGGTTACTACGTCACCTCCATAGCAACTGTGTTCTCCGCTATACTGTTGAGGGACTGCTTTTCTTGCTCATGATTCTCCCTGGGGGGGGGAAAGGAAAAGAAAAAAAAAAAGGACAATCAGTATATTTCCAAGTTTCCTTTCTTACTCTGGGAGTTTACATGCTAAAATAGAACTTAATGATATATAATTAATGAGTGAAACAAATCATGTGGTGTATGCGCACTCACCCAGTGGTGACTTTGGGAAGTTGACAATTGTTAGCAGCGGCTGCGAGTTTTAAGGCAGCAGGTGGCATGCCACCGAGACCTCTGGGCAGATGGCGAGAGTTGAGGCTGGGGATCTGGGGCGTGGCAACGCTCAGACGCAGACTGTTCCCAATCAGAAGCTGAGGGGCGGAGTTGGCAGTACTGTTCCCATGATTACTGAGCGGATTGTGTGTATTGTGGATAGAAGTGGTGGTGGAGTTCGTACTGTTAGAAGCAGATAAGCTAGCAGGGACAGAAGTCATGGTCACTGGTGATGGGCTTGTAAGCATTGAAGCAGATGTAGTAGAGTGTTGTAAGCCCTTGTAAACTCCTGGAATAGAATTAACACAATAAGATGACGGAATAATTACAAAAAGGTAGTAACGAGAAGGCGCCAGGTGTATGGTTTTGTTTGACCGGGCCACTAAAACACAGTTCCTGGTAAATCTGTTTTGTTTGAAGGGGAGGGAAAGTGAAAAAACAAGAAATCTCACTTTTCTCAGCTGCATTCAAATCTAATTTATGAACATGTGACAATTTGCCCAATCATCCTCTTTTTTGTGTACTGTGCTTCTTAAACCTTTAACATAAAAACCAGAATTAAGGTAAGTCAGGGTAATAGTGCTAGTTAGTGACAGCAGCAAATGCTATATTTTGGTGGCACATGCTACCAAAATATAATTTTTTGTTACTGTTGTCTGCACCAAAATATGCTCTGTGCCACTTCGATATTGTGCCAATATTAAACATAATCCATACTGACCTCTCCAGGTTGGTCGCTACTCAGCTCATGCACACCTATATTATAAAACTAAACCAGTGTGGATATGCAATCAAATAAGATTTTATTTCCCCCTTTTTTTTTGGCAATCTAAAAAATAATTTGATGTGTGTATCCATTCTTCTCACCTGAGGCCTGGAGGATGCCATTGACTCCACTTCCCACAACACCATCCTCTTTGACTTTTAGGGTCAACAGCTGATCAGAGGTGACCAGAGCAGAGGCTGCAAACTGGGCACGGGCTGAATCCAGCGTCTTAGACACGGAGACTAGAGACTAAGGATAAATGAAAAGAAAGTTACTAAATGAATAAGAAATACAATGTCTGCCTTATGTCAGTCTTTTACTCACGCACACACCTGTGTGTTGTTGGAGCCTTCACTGGCCTGCTGTTGGATCTGCTCCAGCTGTTGCTTCTGCATGAGAGCCAGCTGTTCCTGGTGCTCTTGGAACTGTTCTGCTGTGAACACTGAAAAACACAAACATGACAATCATTAGCACAAAGCATAAATATTACCATCAAAGTATGTTATCCAGCATGTCTGTGTACACCCTCCTATCCCCTTAATTGCGACCAGTCTGCCTGTGCATTAGCCATCTAGTAGACCAGCTGTTTTATTGAGCATCTGACATGCATAAAAATGTAAACGTATTTAAAGTGGCACATTATGCCAAAGCTGTGCTACATTAAAGAACAACTTACCACTGCACAATTTATTTATGGAAAGCACCACACTGGTACTGTGTTCTTTTATTTTTAAAACAAGCTGAGATCTAATTTAATATAAAGCAACAACTCTTGAAAATCTATTAGCCAAGTTTGATCATGTGGACCAATACAACTCCATCCACTTTACGAGTGTGTGTATTCTGTATGTGATGGAACTTTAACTCTCTCTGAACTTTTTCACATTTCCTCATAAAAGTGGAAAAAGAACCCTTTAACCTCATCAGCATTAGCATATGGTTGGCTGTTTGCAATCTTGGATAAAATGTTTTTATTATACACTCACTTGTTTAATGAGGTTCATGTTCAAAGTGAAATCAAGACTTGAGCGTGTGCTGCTGGGAATAGGGAGAAAACCAAGCATCGTCTGCTTTCCCCTTTCCTTTTCACATTCATAATCAAAACATTTCCACTTTCATTTTTCATATGCCGATAATGCACAATACTGAAGTGGGTGTGAATACACAACACACACAAAAGAAAGTAGTGAGGTTGCAGATGGGTTTGCTAGTCACAGCCTCCCAAGTTACCACAGCATGACCACGCAGCAGATAATTTGCACAAATTAATTTTTCAACCCACACACTCTTCTTCCTCTCCAATTATGCCCACATACTGAGTCAAAGGTAAGGGAGATTATAATGTTTACAAATAGGAAAACATAAAATTCCTGTTTGTAGTAGTTTAATGTACTATTATTATGCACCATCTCTAAAGCTCAGAACCAAACTAAATATCATGGCTGTAGATTGCACAAATTTATTATGATATTCTTCTCCAATAAAGGTGTTAAGGGCAAGAATTCAGACAGGTGTGGAGCCTGTATGTGCGAGTACATGCATACAAACTCACCCAGTGAAGAATTTATAGTAGCAGCTCCTCTGTTTGGTATGTTAATGCCTGATCCTAACGCTGTGGTTAAGGAGCGGCTGAAGCCTCTGAGACCACAGTGGGACGAGCTACTCCTTGTGTCCGATTGGCTTTTTAGTGTCCGTGGTTTAAAGTGTCTCCAGCGGCAGCTCTTAATGTTTTGTAGGATTTGCCTCAGGTCAGGTGAGGAAGCAGAAGTCTGTGATGATGATGTGGGGAAAGAGGTGTTGCTATAAGAGGAGCTCTCTGGGAGAGGAGGAGGGGGAGGAGAAGCAGAAGCTGCCAAATCCCCTTCTATGTGGGAATCTAGACTGTGGAAAATGCCGTCAAGTTCCGAGTGGGCCCGGTCCAGGAGCACTCTGTACATCACAGACACAAGGCATTAAACATTTGGACAGAAGCACCTATGAATTAGCAAAAGGGTTCTGGCACTGTCCTGAAACAGAACCATACAGTTCAAGAACAAGTTTCTAGTTTGCATTTCCACCACACTTCAGGAACTGTGACCATCATGCAAAATAATTTGTGCAACAAGATGACATTTTAACATGTGGCAAAAGTACAGACACAACCAACATGGAGGCGGTTGAGATCAAAGTTGTGATATGAATCCTTTCTACTTTATTATATGAATATGGTGTTAACATTTGCCACACATTTAACACCAGCTATATTCGACAGGTCACACACAGTCTTTTTCCCCGCTATGAGCAGCATGCCACTGTATGCATGTTCTTGAAAAAGTTCCTAAAAAGGCTCCTGTGGTGGAAGCGCGGCACTTGTTTCAGAGAGACTTGCCTGCCACCTCGTCCCACCCGACGTCGTGCCAACCCCAGGCAGCGGCGTGGTGCTGAAAGGCTGGCGAGAGAATATCGGAATCGTGGATCACATGACCCACCCTCAGCCTCACTACACCATGGCCAGCCACCCCTCTGATCCAAACGAGCCTAGAGAGAGAGGTGTACACAGGTTGTTTTAAAGCAATATCAATACATGTGATGAATTACATTTTCATTTGAACAAAAGCCTTGACGAATGATTAAGGAACTAGCAAAAGATGAAAATGTATGAATGAGGGAGGAGAGGGGGACATACAGAGTGGTAAACACAGCCTGCTTTTCTTCTGAAAGCAAAAGCTCCATCAGGGTCATTCTCTTCCTCAGCCTCCGATGACCCAGAATGCATCTGCACAAAGAAGAAAAAGAAGAAGAAAAAAAATCAGTATAAACAATTAAAAAAAGTTAATGTGTTCAGAGAAAACTAAAAGCACTAAGAGTAGCACAAATTTTCATGAAGATGTCTTAAGATAAATGTGGAGTCGAAATGCGACAATGCATGCACTCCACTCATACCTGAGAGAAAGGATCTTCATCTGAGCTGGGAAAGTCGTATTGGTTGAGGTCTTTAAGGTTGAATAGGTGGGAGCCAGACTGCTGAGGAGTGGAGAATGGTTGGATCTTGGGCTTTTTCTCGTACTTCCTCTTTGTCCGGACCACCTCAATCTTCTCAGGCTGATGTAGTCAACCAACCAACCAAAAAAAAAAAAAAAAAAGCATAAGAACCTTCTATAATTTTGTTTTACAGCAAATGATCAGGAAATTCTCAGTCTGTTAATTCTGAACTGTGGAATTATGACTCCTGGATCTATACATTTACTTCACAGATGCGGCAACATCCATTATGTAGCCAAGGTTTAACCGCGGTACGATCAGATAAACTCTCACCTTAGTCCTATAGTCCTTGAGCTCAACATGGTCCTGGTGACGGTACTGGCTGCTGCTAGGTAAGGGAATGATGGGAATCTTGTAAATGGGCTTGGCCATGGCCAGTGCCTCCGCCATGACATCAGCACCAAAGTCGGGTATGCTGTTCCTGGAGATACACATCATAGAGCTAGTCTTAATCTAATATCTTGCCCTCTTATGACCAGAGGGTCACTGTATTATATTAGTCAGCACAAATATGAGCTCATAGAATTCTCTCTTACATTTTCAGTTATAGATATAAACCAAAATGCTTGGATTAATAAGCTTCATAAACATCAAAAGCGTTTCCTGCCTGTCTATAAAAATGTTACTTAAACATTTTAGATTAATTAGTGTGCATGGATGACGGAATACCTTTTCAGAATCAGGAATACATTAGCTGAAATCATTAATGAAACCAAACAAAACAAAGTGTAGCGTAAATTAGCCATAAAACGACACGGTCTATTTACTACACAGTCACCTTATGGTTAAAACAGGTCAAGAGAAAAAAAACAGACACTAGCCAGATACATGGTGTGTATTGTGAGAAAACAAGACCATAGCTGAACCGGAAAGCTTGGCCAACTTCCTGGACAAACATGTGCTACGCTAGAAAATCAAGCATAAATCTTGATTCTTTTATGTGCTTTTGTGGAGGATGAGCTTATTAAAACAGGGCTTACTAACGCTTTCTCTGAGGACACTTACACCCACATGGAACAGCAGCAGTAATTAATAGCTGAAGTTACTGTTAATATGAAGTCAGACTCTATGTGAGGTATGGAAGACTCAGTTGGGAACACTGGAAGAAAGTCCATTAACCAAATTCCACCCCTCCCTTTTTATTGTGAATTCTGTAACTGGACCTAGCTTCCTGAACACATTGTAAAATTAAGATCACACTTACTGGTAGAGAGTAGCTGCGTTTACATGGACAACAATAATCCACTCTTAATCCGATTAAGACCATACTCTAAGAAACTACCATGTAAACAGCAATTTTTACTTACCTTAATCTAATTAAGGTCATTATCGAAGTAAGCAATAATCTAATTAAGACAGGTGGAGTACTCCTGTTTTAGTCGCATTATGGACGTGTAGTAGTGACATGTAAACACCTTAATCACATTATGAACGTCGTGTGGGAGTTTTCACCGCATTTTGCGACAGGACACGATCACACACGGCAGTTTTACGTCAAACAAGAGAGTTCGGCTGTGTCCCAAATCGCATACTTTCCTACTATAGGCCTGTAGTGGGGAAAAATACATGTATCTCGGCTACTATATAGACGGTAGCTACGCGATTTGGGACACACCCACCGCTTCAAGCAGTTGTCTATTAGCATGTATAGCATGACAAATTAACTGCACTTAAAGCGTTCGTAAAAAAAAAATAATAATAAAAACACCCAAAACTGTATATGGTACCATAACGAAGACGAACTGTATGTTGATACGTGAAATTCTGGAGGGACGTCGGATGGCGTGGCGCAGTGACGTAATGACGCGGGCTGTTAATCTAATTATGTTCTAAAACATGTAAAATGGGAACATGACAGGAGTATTCTAAAAGCGACTCATGTAAACGCCTTAATCACATTATTATCTTACTCAGATTAAGGTCAATAATTAGATTACTGCTGTCCATGTAAACGTAGTCAGCGAGTCAGTGTAATGCTCACTACCATCAATCATTTGTTTGGAAACATGAAAAGCCAAATATGCCATCTAGTCTACTGATGTCATACCTCTTCTCCACGATCTCCAGTGTGAGGTGCAGCAGCTCTCTTTTGCTCTTCTCACGTTTCTTGATCATTTCCAGAATGGTGACGGCCCTGCTCAGGTCTCTCCTCAGTTTCAGCATCTTCTCATATGATGCTTCGTCATTCTTACGGTTCTGTTACAAAAAACCAAGAAGAGAAGTTATTCATCAATGTGTGTGGATCCTCAAATTATGGATTGAGGATCTATGAAAATTCGTTTTTTATTTATTTAAAAGTTTAATACTCCTGACCACATCCTGTTTAGACATCCTGACCACACTGTTTAGATGAAGTAGGTCTGTACATTTTCACTCATTTTAATTTAAAAACTAAGAGTAGCCTCAGGACACTCACCTTCCTGGTCTGCATTTTCTCCGTCCTGCGCCTAAAGGCCACATAGGGGTCACTGGTGCTGGAACAATCTCTCTTCTCCTGCTTGACTACTGGCGCAAGTGATCCAGTTTTACATGATTTCCTCTTTCTGCTCCAGTACTCAAACACCTCCCTGATCAACTCATCATCCTCCTTAAGCAAGAGCTTTGCTTCCTGCAAAGTCACCAGCTGAAAAGCAAATGACATGGAATATGTACTTAGGGATTTCCCCAAGCAATAACAATTAACTATGTTTTTTCATGAAAAAAGGGGGAATTTTATTGACAAATAATAATTAAAAAAAAATGTCTAGAGGGTATTCAGTTTTGCCTTTCAAATTTTTACCATTAGGTAGCAGCCAAGCCGACAATTTTAAGAACTTTAAACTAAATAGAACACAATGAACATGACTGTTGTTGACACCAACAATAAAAAATAATAATAAAAAAAATCATCAAGCTTCAAAAAGTGAAGTCTTGGAACTTATTTTAAGACATTACAAATGGTGATACCTGCTGGCCACTGCCTTTCTCTAGCCGGTCAATCATTTGCTCGAACTGCAGCACCCCCACCTCCATTTTTTTCTTCAGCCTGTTCACAAACGCCTCATCCTCAGAGTCCAGGTCATAATCTGGCTGCTCTGCATCCAGACTGAAAGCTGTACAATGATTTATTTAAAAACAAACAGTAAATAAATACATTTAAAAAAGGAGCAGGTATTGCACGGTTCTTTCTGTGCTTAACAAGAACTCATTAACATCTGCCTCAATCCTGGCATTTTTCCAAGGTTTACTTTGGAAGCCTTGGATTATGACAATGGCAAAAACACACAAACACGAGCAGCATGCCTTAAGGGACAAAGCAAACACACAGACCTGAGAACTATGGGAGCTTCCAGAAGGGGAATTCCCTGAATACATTATCACTGGAGTTTAACTAAAAAGACATCAATATGCATACTAAATTTAGCAACAGACACACACACACACAAAATGGTGTTGAGATGACTAAATCAAGTCAATGATGCAACACTGTTGGCATTTCAGGAGTTCAGACAACTGTAGTTGGAGTTAGAAAGAGATGAATTTGTACTCATATCCCACACACTGTACTTTTTTGTATAAAAAAAAAAAATGTTGGTGTGTTGGGGTGCTCAGATGCCCTTTGACAGCAAGGCACTTCCAGTTAGCAACGCATACACTAATTCTGGCCAGACACACACCTATACTCACACATGAGCG
The DNA here is from genome assembly GCF_023375685.1 of Ictalurus furcatus. NCBI lineage: Eukaryota > Metazoa > Chordata > Actinopteri > Siluriformes > Ictaluridae > Ictalurus > Ictalurus furcatus. Next base: position 17,858,710 of record NC_071267.1, read on the forward strand.
TAAGAAACCAGAAAGACAACTAACAGAGGTACATGATTTCAGCTAAAGCACTATTGAGTATATGATAGTACTACTGTACAGCATAAGCCTAAGGTTGATGAAATCCAGAACCCAAGACAAACAGTAAATTGTGGACAGACCTGCACTCAGATACCACATTTGGTTAGCTCCTTAAATGAAAATGAAACGCAGCAAAGGAACCGATCTGCTGTAAATCCTAAGCACCTCAACACATCATGAAAATATTTATTAAGCATTTAATGGTTGATGCATTTACACATCAGTATGATAAACTAGCTCCCCAAGGGAGCACACAGCACTGCATGTGTGCGCTATTCAGGACATGCTGCTGAAAAGCACAGAAAACTCATTATACACAGCAATAACCCCAGGGATTTTCAACTAGACTAAACTACATAAACATGCAGGGAAAGACCAAGAAATCAATATCAATTTACACACACACACCTTTTAAAATGAAAGAGATAAAATCATATACGTTTCTGTAAGAAGAGAGTACCTCCAACCTCTTCACCTTCTCTCCTCCACAATAAAAGCTGACTTAATACCACAGCTTCGCAGTGAAGCATCTAGGTCTTATAACCTTTCTGTTTTTTTGTTTGAGGAAAAAGAAAACTATGCTTTTGTGACTGAACTACCTTAAATATTTCAACGGGTAATACAAAAACAGCAGGCAGGCAATATTCCTGTATGTACAGATTATGGCCATAGACAGAAAAACAATATTTTGTAATTATTCAGCCACATGACCTTAAATATAGCTTAAGGTCATAGAGTTATAATGATCTGGTGTTGATTTATTTTTTCAACATTTAGTTTACTACGCTCCATCTTAAATACCCTGCGTGACATCCCTCAGTGCTGTGTTAAAACCTTTAAATTTGGACATTTGGGAAGGGAAAAACACTTTCCAGTGTTAAAAGAACGGGCTTGCAGATGAGGAAATCCAGCTAGTGTGAAAATATACCCTAACAATTTGTGAACAGATGGACAAGTGGTTATTACTATACAACATGCACTCTTCACACAGAGCCTTGGTAATTACTACAACAATGGCATCCCACTAAGATAAACCTTAAAGTGAGGGCTTAAAGGCAAGAGGCAGATGGCTTCCAAACACCACCCTAAATGCATGTGCAACATGATCAACCATCACATACAAAGTTGCTTCTGCATTCATAAGCAGTCCTGTTATTACTGGACTCACTAACTGCCCTTCTGCTTAATTAACATTCATATTAGGTCCACATGCTTGCCAACTCACGCTGTATGTGAATGAGCTGCTTTGGCATCTTGAAGTCGCCGGGGTACAGCGATTCGTAGTAGGAGATGTTGCTCTCTGCTTCGGGCACGGGAATCACCATGTTGTCCCTCTTCTCCCCGTACACCTGCTGTGCCGAGATGGCCCGCTGGAGATGGTGCTCCTACAGCAAACCACACACACGGATCAGGACAGAGTTTCAGTACGCAGGTTAAGCTGCCAAAAACACTTACAGGTATAATTTTATATGGCAAAAACAAAATCCGGCTCTGCTAGTTTTTCCCTTTATGTCCTTCTGTGACATTATGTTAACATTTAAGTTATTTCTTATGTACTGTAGTATTCTGTATTTCTGGTATGTCACAGTCTTGCCTGAATTTTCAAAAAAAAACAAAAAAAAAAAAACAAACCAACCACCCCAAAACAAACAAACAAACAAAACCCCCTGAGTCACATTTATCTCTGTCAACCTGTTCCCACAATATACCTGCATGCAATACTTCATATAATTAATGGAAAGCCTCATGAGAAACCAATCATTATAACGTTAGGATTAACCATGGACAAAGCTACAGATATTGTTCTTTTCTCACAATTTGGCCACAGAAGGTGTAAATCCTTGGAGAGAAAAAAGAAAAGAAAAAAAAAGTGGTGGATTGAAGTACTATGACACTTAAAATCAGAATTATTAATACAGCCACCAAAGGAGATTCAAATGTTTTGGAGCCTAAAGCGATTTTTCTGCTCACTCTTGTTCTGATGAAAGCATGGTTTTCATTAATGTTCCACATAAAATTGACACCAAAGACATGTTACCAGCTTTCTCTAAGCATTTCTTAAATGCTTTCAATGCTCAGCAACCATGTATAAACAGTCCAATGCATCTGATATTTCACAATCTGCTCAATTTATAAACTGAAACACATGATTTGTTGGTGGAGATGGCGATTGATGGAGGACTCATGGCTGCATAACACTAGGGCTTCATTGCACTAACACGTTTATTATTTATCCAGTAAATGTGTGCAAGTATATGTTTAAACAGCATCTAAAAATAGATGTATAACAATAATTATACTATACAAGATAGTTGTATAACGTCTAATCTCAACACACAACTGGTAAGTCTTTCTCTCCTGCATACACATGTCCACATACACAACCTGACTCATCTTTTTGCAGCAAAATTCCCATACCAGGGATGTCAATGTACACAAATTCTGATGATTGTCATTTAAATTAGTTATCAATTAATTGTCACCTTTAATACTCCAAGAGGAGTCTACTGCAGTGGCATACAGCCATGACAGGGTGTGAGAATCCCACTCAGAAGTCCAGCACCCCACCCAAAAGAAACGGCACTTTTACTCCAAATAATAGACTAGTACGACTGTACAATGAATCTATGCGATTATGATCACTTGAAATAAAAACTTAAAATAAAAAAAAATTAAAATAACTGTTAATAATCATCAACTATAAAGACTATAATATATAATGTGTCACTAGACGATGTCTCAGATGCACAATCTGGCAACATAGTGCATGTGAGCCTAATCATATTGCATGCATCGATGTAAACAAAAAGGTTGTTTTGTTATTATAGGCGTGTTATTTTCTTCCCAAATGTGCATAGGATATTGTGCATATTATGGAAAATTCTAAGAATATAAAAAGGCGTATGTTTACTCATGAATGTCCGTAACATGTTATAGGCCTATACCATTTAGTTTACTTCGGCGGGCCTTTGGCACACTTACTTAACTAAAGCCAAACATTCAATGACTATGCAGCTGTCTCTGGTCTCAAAACAGCAGGATGAGCATCTGCATCCCTTAAGTCCAACAGTTAACATGCAGTTAACTTACACCAGCTTGTTAACTTCAACCTGTGGTACAGCTTTAGGGGAAAACTAAAGTTGGCTGTATAATGCTTTACGTCATAAGTTGCTGCATTGTTTTGCTCAGTCAGATTTCCCACATGTTTCACCAGGGAACATGTAATTACTTTTCCATAGCTTTAAAAGAATGGGAGTACTTTTTTGATTAATAAACTTTTCATTTGGCACAATACTGAACGCAAGTCGTTTGCACAATTTAAAATCAGGAAGTACTGGATTTGCTCCCGGGGTCCACATACCGGTTTCCTCTAAACTCTTCTTAAAGTGGGATCTGGGGAACATACAGTAACTGTGGGTCTGGGATTTTTTAAAAACACTGATAATGAGTTGCGATTTCAATCACTGTAACAAAGCTGTGTTTAATCATATAGTTATTAGCAGGTTTTAATGGCGTTTGAAGTAAATGGGTTTAACCCAAACATCAGTAAAAAATAAAAACCTCAGGAATAGACCGTGCCAAGGCTAAAATAAATAGCCAAATATAGCACGGAATTAAATAATGAGACAATTTGAATAGTTGGATTAATGTTCAGAGATGGTAAGAAAAAAGAAACCAAAACGGATCTCTCATCAGCCTATTTTAACTCTGCGGCTTTAGGATGACTTGCGGCTCCTGAAGGCAGGCAGGCACTAAGCGCTGACTAAAGCAGCCCTCTGGCTCGGCATTCTGCCTGGGAAAAGCAGGTCAACTCCAACTGGAACACTTCCATCACCTCTTACCCAGTCTCCATAATGACAAAGCATCTCAGCTACTCCAAAATAAACATTCAAAGACAATGCTCAATTGCTGGCTCAAGACAAGAGAAGGATACAGGACTGCTGAATATCACAAAATAGCACTGCTTGCTTAAAGATATATTGACGCTGATCGTTTAACCACCAACACCGGCTTTATGGGTAGATACTTTGTTAACGCTTGCATTAAACCTGATTTGCGTAGGCATTTGGTAATTTTTATTTTGCTAATTATACAGGGTGTCCCAAAACTCTCCATGCAGAGAGAAAAACAGTCTTTAGCAAAATGTCTTCATACTCAGTTTATTTTTTTCCAGACAGCCTTTAAGAACGCCTTTGATAAAAGAACATCATATTGAAATCATTCTCATGGCTGTATCAGAAACCTGTTGCAAGGTTCCGATGGACGTTAACAGGAAACTTGGCAAGCCCATCACACACCACTGTTGTCAAACAAACGAATTCAAAAAAGACTGGAAGTGTTGTGGACCGACTGAGAAGTGGACGTCCACGAACATCCACTGACGAAGGTACACCCGACGTGGTGCTGGAAAACATAGTCCCCCATGTATGGTGACTATTGGGATACCCTGTATACTAAAATCACATGGTTGCGTTTTCTTCCAACAGACATCCACACCCACCCAACAGACCGCTTAAGAAATTGTTACTGATTTAACATTGAACACGTTCAATTTCAAAGAGAGCTGCAACAACTAATTAATAAACAATAATCGGCAATTGAAATAAATCAAAGGATTTCATTACCGATTAGTTGGGTCTATGACATCACTGTGGAAAAACTGAATGTTATTATTTTTAAAAATCCTTTGCACAATGTAACGCATAGCCCACAGATACATTAAATATCTTTCATAGGCTTCAATTTGCAAATTGTTTGAAAGACAACATTGGGGAAAATGTGAAAACTTTTTCTTGAAAAAAAAAATATAGAAAATAAAAAAAGGCTGTTTAATCCATCTAACCGATTAATCAAAGAAATAATCAACAGATTTGTCAAGTATCAAAAATAACTAGTTGCAGCCCTAATTTCAACAGTGCTGAATTATATTTTCCCTCATGACTCGGTCCTACAGTGGACATAAATTATTCAAACCCAAAATGTAAATAATAGACAACTTGCCAAACTTCAAAAGACTTCCTACAGACTCAAAACACACACCTTACTATGGTTTAAAAAAGTTAGACAACTTTCACACATGAAGTGAATCCATACTGAGCAAGTTATAGCCCAACATTATACCTGGTTATAAAAGGTGCAGGTGATGCAGCAAATACTATAACGATTTAAGGTTTGCTCTGACTTGCACACAAAATCATAGGAGATGCACACAAACTAAATTCTGTCCCTGTACCAAACCCTTCACGACGTATTTAAACATGTCCTCCCACTCCATACCCAGCTTGTTACATAAAAGGTACGATACTTCTCACAAATGTACCAATATCCAAAAACACTGCTGTGAAATCTATACATTGCTTATAGCAAACGTTACAACGTAAACCCCATGTTCATAAACTCAGAGAGGGTTCACCCTTCTTTAAAGCAAGAGATATCTTGTCATCCAAGTACTACACTAAATCTCCCAACGCTATAATGAAATTCTCATCACAAAGGCTCTGTTCACACCCAGGCTCTGTTCACATCCATCTCAGCTGATCCAATCACCAGTGGACAGTAGCGTTTGCACCTGGTTTTTCCATGTTTCTGGAAATGGTCTTCAATAACTACTTATCGCACTTAATCAGAAGCAGGGTTGCCAAATCAGAGAAAAACGACCTGACGTAAATTCAAAACCAGACTGAAAACACTAGCCAAACAAATTAAGTGTTTATGCTTATTTCCTAAAGAAAGCAGCAGTTGCTCAGATGGTTCGATACAACTTTTACTCACAGGGTCATCAGGCTCAGCAGCATTGTGTGCAGAATTTGCTCATCTAATCAAGCTTCATGTGCCTTCAATAGTTTAGTCATTGCTGAGCAAGAGTTCCCTACCAAGGATTTGAGGAGGATTAAAATGACCAGTCCCTCAAACAGCTCTAATGGACCTGACCAGTGTTTATTAACTCAAGCATAATAACTTGTATAAAAAAGATGATAGCAGAATACATGTATCGTAGTTCTACATTTTGTATTTCTACAACATGCCCAAGTGACAGGAGTTTCAAGCTCAAGTGAAGCAATCACAGCAAAATGAGCAGTAACATTTACAAGTAACAGTATTTCTTAATGAAACACTTTTCTTAAACTTCAACACAGTGCTAAAAAGATGCTTAAATAAAGAACAGCAGAAACAATGAGAAGACGATTTCAGTGGATTTAACGTGGCTGCATACCCAACAACACATTGAACACTCTGCATGATAAAGGGGGCTTTTCATCAATAGTAAAATACTGCTTGTTATGTGAGGTGCACTAAATATTTAAGTGTACTCCAGCCCACAATCGCTCCTATGAAACCGTAGCTTTCACTTTATCTTGAAGCAGGGGAGGCTACAGGGAAGTAAAAATAAATAAATAAATAAATAAATAAATAAATACCACACTACTCAAACACAGACGAAAATCTAAGACACTCAGGCAATGCTCAATTGTGCTTTATCGAAAATGTATCACATTGAGACACCACCTTATTGAACCCAATGAATGTTGTGCATCATTACACTCCAACTCTCCACTCATGCATCTACACAAAATTAAAACATACAATTAAAATCATTGTGCTAATATTCAACCTGGCAAAGAACGAGAACATTTGACCTTTCTAAGAAGCACATCATTTGTGCTCCTGAAAAGTTTCACACATGCACACTACTACCACCATAACACTTCTATCACAACCCAATACAGAAACAAACATTGTACTGAAGCGATCAATGAGGCATCCACATTTAATGCTACTTATGAAAATAACTGCATACTTTTTATCCCTTAACTTGTAAAACTTGATTATGTTTTCATCAAAAAGAAATAAAGGAATTAGGCAAATGTTACAAATAATAATAATAAAAAATATGCTCATCAATTAAAAGCAGTCCAGCACTACCCTGTTCATGGTAGTGTGTGCTGTGAATTATTTATTTGGGGTGACTCATTCGGTTACAACTGAAGCATCCCAAATAACTGTTAAGACTTAATAGTGCACTCTGGGAGAGACAAGAAAACTGCAGCTTTATACTCAAAATTAGCAGATTAGACCATATCAGACAGGCACTAAGTAAGTTCTTTCATGAGCTCCCCATTTCTTATTCCAGTATAAATAAAACGGGTATTACGCAAAGTGTAAAATGATCAGTAATATCTGCTTGTATGGTAACAGCCCACTTCCTCAATTCAAGTGAAAGACCAACCATGTGCCATCAAAGGGTCAACATGATACTGCTCGACACATTTATAAAAATGCAGGCTGCAACTGAAATGCATCAATGGTAACAGAAATAAATATGTACATTAATCATCTTCAGTCACGATGACAAAAGCTTTAAACTGTATTGAGCGACACTAAATTTGCTTTCATGTAGTGTCTCATGCTTGTTTCGGTGTACGATTGACCTCACTTGTATAGGTTAAAAATACAACCGAAATATGGACAAGATGCCACAATAAGACTGCAGACAATTACAAATGTGATCATCAGTCTAATAATAGAAACACTCACGCAAGTGGACAGACTGTAGTTTGCATTTTTTACAACTATTTTTAAAAGAAAATGAATTTCAATAGAAGGCCAAAGTTCCCTCATCTTCTATAACTTCAATTAGAATGATGCACAGACCCAAATTTTGATAATATACCAATAGTACCAGTCGTTTCTGTGAAACAACAAGTTCTATCCTGTGCTCACATGCAAGATTTATGCAGGCAGTAAACATCTCAACACTGTCATGACATAAAATTCATCAGTGGATCCTGATAAAGTTTTCAGAGCAGGACAGGCCCAAATGCTAATACTAAAATCAGACTGTTACATTCCTACAAACTAGGGTCCGATCTGCAAACCATCAAGTCTGCATCCGTACAATCTCATTTCAGGTGTAAATGTGTTCCAACATGTCATTTGACAAAGTCAGTTAATTATCAAGCCCTGAATAAAGTGTGATGCATAACACACAGTGCAGGTGTTTCACCTGAAGCGGGAACTGTGATCAACCCCAAAGATAGCAGAAGAGCTCGTAAATGCCTGGGATCGCACCTGATCTTGTGCTACTGAGGTGAGAACGACCAATTCAAATCTGACTTTACAAAACTAACGATTATTCAGTATACATGCTGTTGTAATACATGACAAGAAGGTAGAAAAAAATAACCATAGATCGGCATTCAAGAACTCTCAGAATGCATAAAGAGACTACAAACATTTCCCTGGTTAGTGGTGTTGGAGCTGGATCAAGAATGAATTAAACTCAAGTGAAAATTAATAAAAGTCATTTTCTCTTTAAAATTGCAGAACTTACATTCTTAGTTTATTAAATTTCAGACCATTTCTTACTGTTCTGTAAAAAGACAGTTACCAGACATAAAAGGAAAATCAAAAACATCAGAATGAATTTCTAAAGACAACTTTTTCCTATTGCTCCAAGGACAAAAATATCTACTTCATCTAAAGCACTTGTCATACACTCAGAACTGGAAATGAGTGCCTTTAGACCCCATACATTCCCAGACCCGCTTATAACCCTGCTTCACTGGTTTGAACTTAGTACTTTAGTGAAAGCGCAGTGTTCCATGTGGATGTGCTGTGGGTGTGTGAGCTCAGTTTTGCCCTCTGTTGTTTGCTCTCTGTCATTACAGCCACAACGAGCTCCTCCAACCAAGCTGTAACAAAATGGCTGCTCAGCCATTGTCACGTGACTCCTTTGTGTTTTGCAAGCCGATTGCTAGTCAAACACCACGATACAACACGAATATTGTGCTCAAAATCATAAGATAACGTCTTTATGTTCTTGCTCGGTCTGAAAAATTCACCGAGGGGTTTCATAAACAACACGATTTACCGCGGAGAAAAAACAAGCGGCGGCCATTTTGTGAAAAGCTGCGCAGGCGATACTGAGGCGCTCCTTTTATTGAAAAATATATAGAAATTGTGTGTAAAAATGACCCATGGTATCTTAAAAACGTACCGATTCCTCCTCCTTTTCCATCCCCGTCGGCATCTGCGGCACAGCTCGGTTAATAGAGGCATATTCGTGCAGGTCTGGTAAATCCTCGCAGCGGAAGACGGGTAGGGGCTTGGTAGCGTCCAGCGCCCGCGCCCGAAACGACAATTTACTCATTTTTATATCGAAAGACGTAACATAAACATATAATGTCCCTTTAGATTCCCAAATGACACTGTTAGAGCTCTCATTGAGGAATCTGTGTCGGTCTTCGGAGTCAGTCGTCGGATTGGTTTGAAAAATACGCGTCCAGCGAGAAGAACAGAGCCGAAAAGGCCCGGGGCTCGATCGCTCTCTCTCGGTGTGATTTTGCCGTAGCGCCGCTCTGTCTCCCTGGTTCAGTGCGCCATGGCCAACATGGCGGACATTAAAAACTCTTTAGCTGTGGGTTTGTTTCCTGCGGCCCGACCCCCTCCTCCTGCGACGCGCGTTCACGCGTCACTCATTCCCGCGCACTTCAACACGCGTGCGCGCCCCCGCGCTGGGGGAAGGGGTGCAACACACGCAAATAAAAACGGCTTTGTGTGTGTTGTGGTATTTTTTTTACATCCAGCTGCCGAAACTGAATTATACGACACATTACTTTATATATTCACACAACACATCTGTTAAATAAGATTATTACAACAATTATTATTATTAGATTTGCTAACTGACGATGCGAGACCGATACAAAATACTGTTGTTAAATAATTTGTTAAATAATTTATATATATATATATATATATATATATATATATATATATATATATATATATATATATATATATAAATAAAAGAGTATTTTGTATACATCTTAAATAATCTTAACTGAGTTATATAGTAGTATGCACTCAGAAATAATCAACATGTATAGAATTAAATTACACACTAATATCCTCCTTTGCAAATATAAATAAATAAATAAATAAATAAATAAATAAATAAATGCAGTACTATAGGACTGAAGAAATAGTCATACACCAGACAATCTGGTCTATTTTTAGAGCTTAGAACAATTTCTGTAACGAAAATATACAAGTAATTGAGGTAAAATGAATTACCCCGTACACGTACTGTACTGCTAAAGCGCTGTAAACGCACACCACTTGTCGCCCTCTGGTGGTCAAACACGGAAATGACGTCTGGATTTAAAAAAAAAAAAGTGTACTCAATCATAAAATACAAGATTAAAAGGAACTGGTTCCTTTGTTCTCTCTAGTTAATCATAACATTTGTTTCTACTAAATATTATGTAATCTTGTATATAGAATATCTGGACAACAAAAAGCACAGAGTGATTATACACAGAGTTATGCCTTGTGATACATCACCCCAGACTAGTGAAGGTGTCATGTCAGCTTTTTTTGGCATTACACCAATGCCATGATTTCACAAAACATTAAATGAAGATGCATACAGAAACTGAGAGATGGTAAAGCTTCTCAAAGAATACAATATAAATACTGCAAAACCAAACAGGCCAAAACTATATGTTGACAATAATTAAAAAGAAACAAATTGTGAACCTTGCATGGACCCTCATTCTGTCTATAGGTTTTATTTTGTCTCATGGAGGCCTGCCCCCCCACCCCCTTTTAAATCCCACTGCATACTAAAACAACAAAAAAACAAAGCAAAATTGATGACTTTTCTCAATCAGAGGTATGGCTTTGTGTGTGAACTACTTCAGCACCACAAGGTCCCAAGTCACAAATTTTCAGACCTGATACATGTATTAAATAAGTTTAGGCTCTTTTCTTGTTTCTGTGATCTATTTTTGTGGGAAAGCACTCAAGTTTTATTTAGGGGAGACATTTTCTGTAACAAACACATTATTATAAAACCTCTGATGTTACTATTGTGAAAAAAAAATGCGTTACTTGAGACTTTTTATTAAATTAACAACTTTTATCAGGTTCTACATTATAACCTGATCTGCCAAAAGCACTGTCAAATTATCTCTGATCATACAAGGACCAAAATACATTTTTAGATATATAATCCTCCTCACCTTTAGGCCCCTGTAGTCTCAACATATTGTAGATGGAGCAAAGCCCATGCAGTATAATATCCAATTTATGCATTATGTCAGAACTTCCAGGACCTACACAGTCAATGAAAAAGTGGATTAGATGCAGCATTTGCACAATGACATCGAAAATATAAAGCAATAAATGTGATGAAAACACCAGCATAAGACAATTAATAATCAGAAAAATTTTAATTCTTGCACATTTTACTACTGAATTATTATCAGTAGTGTTTTCCCAACAGATCATATGGTATGGCATAGTACCATTACAGTTTCTAAACTAATTGCCTAACTAATAGTACCCTGGCTGAGACCTGTGTCCATTTCCTATCACATAATGGTGGTACCATTGGCTGCATTTACAGCAACAAGTAGTTTAGGATATGTCTACATTTGGGACACGTCTCCATTTTAACTTGAACATCTGGATCCTTATGTGTTTGTGAATTCTTCTTGGCAAAACTGCTAAAGCTCTGTCAAATTGGATGGGTACCACTGGTGAACAGCAATTTTCAAGTCTTGCCACAGATTCTCAGACAAATCAGCTATTCCAACACATTTAGGTTCTCAGTCATGAACCATTCCACTGTAGCGTTGGCAGTATGCTTAGGGTCTTTGTGGAGGGAGAGTTCTCTTGCACACTGGAACAAGTTTTCTTGTAGGATTGCCTTGTATTTGGCCCCATCCATCTTGCCCTCACCCCTGGCTAGTTTCCCAATCACTGTTAATGAAAAGCATACCCACAGTACAATGCTGCCACCACCAGGCTTCACTGTGGGGATGTTCTCAGGGTGTTGAGCCGTGTTGGGTTTCTGCCAAATGTAGCACTTTGTACCAAAGTCAAAATGTAAAATTTTGGTTTCATCACACCAGAGAACTTTTCTCCACATACCTTTGGGCAAACATCAAATGAGAATTCATATGCCATTTATTCAGTAATGGTTTTCTAAAAAATGGTTTTCTTGGCCTCTTGGTTGCTTCTTTGAGTTTTCTGGGATGGCCTTCTCTAGGTAAAGTCACAGTTGTGCCATATTTATTCATTTTGTTGCCCCCCCCCCAACCCCGTTTGATATTTTTCCAGAACGTCGCTCCATTTTTGTTCTGTTAGCTCCTTGGTTCATTAGGCTGTTAAATTGAGACCTTCCAGGAACAGATGTATTTATACTGAGATACACGATACTTAACTGCACATAGGAAGACCGTGTTCCTGACTAATTATGTGACTTCTGACGGTAAATGGTTGCACCAGAACTAATTTAGGGTTTACAGAGATTACGTATACAATAATTTTTTTACAAATATTTTATATTTATAGATAGCTTTGCAAAATCTATTAATTGTACCCTAATTCCAATGTTATGTGCTATTCTGTGTAGATATAGGACATAAAATAAGTGAAATTCAGTTCTGGGTTGTAACATTATAAAATGTGGAAAAGTTCACAGGGGATAAACTTATGCAAGGCATCATATTTCCATTTCTAAACACACCGGTATTTTCTAATGAACTAAACTAATCAAATTCCACAAAATAAGCATTTATGAGTATTTCTTTCCTTTTAATGAACACAAGAATTATACCAATTGATTTCTCTTCCAACAGGATCCGTATAGGCCTGGAACTCTCCGACCGAATGTAAATAACATTCCAAATATATTATTCACTTGAAAATAGAAGGACACATGTTTTACAAAAAAGCAACTTGTCTCTGGCAGTGATTTCTCTTTTAGTCATGTTCATCTAGGCCAAGTTCCCAAGCCTCAGAAACATGTAAAACAAAATGCTCCACTGTTCAAGGGGTTGGGGGAAACTGGTGCAAGTTGCTTAAAAGATTTAATTTAATTCCAGTTTATTGTAGTTATACGCTGTATTTGCACTCTTGCAGTGTAAATTCTGTTGTTTATTATAATGGAAGTGATCTGTTAGTAACGAGGCTACGTTTCTCCTCACTCGCAGTGTAGAAGCAGTGATAAACAGTGGGAGGGCGAGTAAGATCTATAATGTCTAATTAGAACGGTATGATCAAAGTAAACACAAGTAAAATAATATGTCTAAAGGCAGTGAGTAACAAACCACAAGGTGCAGTGAAAGTGAGATATTATTAATTTAGGACTGTAGTTTAATTATCAGTGCTTTTTGTGCATCCATGAAAATAATGCACAAATACTATTTTATATATACTCACACACATACCAATTTTATTTAATTCTGGACAAACAGTTGTTAATGTGAAGTTTTATAATTTTATAAGTTATATATATATATATATAAATAAGAGAGTTTATATTTGTAGCACTCAGTTTATGGATTTTATTTTACCTAAACAAAAAATGGTACTGAAAGTTTGCCCCAATCAGATTAATTGAAAATAATAATAATAAATGATCTGCCAATTAATTGATTATGAAAAGAATCCTTAGTTGTAGCCCTAAATAATAATAAAACCTTTTTTCATGGAATAAGACACCCAGTGAGATCCTTGAACTCTAGAGAAACTTCAAAGAAAATCTTCAGCACACTCCAGACTGTGTGGCTCAGAAAACCCAAAAGGCACCTCCACCCTTCCCCCACTGCAACTGCATCAGAGTAAACTGGGGCAGAACTAAGATGCATTCTGTGGCTCTGTGTGTGTGTGTGTGTGTGTGTGTGTGTGTGGGGATCATAGATTAGAACCCAAAGGACATGGCCCAAAGCCAGGAATACACTCTGCAATGTAGAGAAAAGGAGGAATAACCAACTAGAGACGCTAGATCATAACGATGAGTACATAAAAAAACCACGATGAAGTGTCTAGCACAGTGTAAAGACGGTGAAATGTGGCAATGACTACACAAACCCAGCAGAAGCTCCAGTCCCGCCTGTCTGTAAATCGCTACTGTAATTACATAATGCCATGGCGGTCTGACTAAAGAGGGGGCGATCCCGTTACACTGAATCAACTCAACTAGGAAATCAAGCTCGCTAAACAATCCGACAAGAATTTCATGCTCTCGACGATGACAATGTCGTTGTGAAGTCGATTTTTTAATAGTGTAATTATCATGCCCGGTGATGCATGTGTGTGTGTGATGGCTGAAGCAAATATTCACGGCGTCGCCGCCTAGTCGCTTTTGACAACAATTAGACAACGATCAAGGCCCTATATCGCAAACGAGGCCACATTTAAAGCGTCGAAATGAGAGCAAATCAACTTTAGAAAGACAGCCACAATGCAAAAACAGCGTGGCTGGTATATGGTGGACACTGGCGCGTGCATCCTCCTGACGCCGAACACGGAGGAAGTTGGACGCGCGTGCTTAATATGTTTGCAAATAACATTACCGGAAATGTAAAGCAAAGTGAATAAACTGGTAAGAAAACACAACTCAAAGTTTAAAAACGTCCACCCACGTCCCCTTATACAGTAGGCGACCCCTTAAACCACACTCCAGACATCCATATGAATGATCTTTCGGAAGTGAAAATGATAAATATACCGATTTAAAACGTAAGATCGTTTTCCAATCTCGAGTTTTTTTTAAAAGCCACATTTAAAAAAAAAAAAAAAACCCACAGGCAGTCGACAGGGGGAAAAAAAGTCGCAAGCTCTTGTTGAAAGGAGACTAGAAAAGCCGAATAAAAACATATTTACCATTACAACCATACTGTTGTTGATTTGTTTATTTTAACAACAAGAAATACATAATATTTCTGGTACAGACTGGTCACTTTTCGCTTGTTATACGTTTAAGGAGAAATGGAAGGTTAGAGCGACACCATGGACCTGCCAAGACATTCCTATCGAGGTTAGCCACCTAGCTAATGTTTAGCTCATTCTAGCGACATTCTGCAAAATTCCTTAGACATGACCTCGTTTTTTAACAAGAAAAAAACTTAAATATGAACGTGAGTGAGATACATGATATATTTTCATCATCAACAACAAAAAAGACTTATGTTCACAAAAAGAGCAACTTACCCATTTTAACCACTAGGGTGGACGGTGACAATTCTGTTGTATATGACAAGCAACGGCTGCATAGTTAAGACCGAGAGCTCCGACACAACAAACGCTTTGCCGCAAAATCATTACAGCCATTTTCTCATCCATCACAAGTGCCCAGTAATAATTTACCAGAAAGACTAAAGATCCAGATCAGTTTCACTCACTAACTGTCGACCAAAAAGTAGCTCAACACCGTTTTAATGATCACTTCAGCTGAGAGACTCGTCGTCAGTCATAGGGTTAACAAGTTCTCTCCGAGCGATTACGCGCTTCCTGATTGGTCGCACAGTCTCACCAATCACCTGTAGAGAACAACAGCACTCGGACGGCAAATGGCGTTTTTTCCCCAACCACATTCAGACAAATCCTGCCTCCTGCAAAAGGATTGGCTACTAGCTCTTAACTCACTGTCATAGCCCCCTATCTATTGGTCAAAATGCTTGTCAGTATAACCTTCTCGCGGAGGAGGCGGAGTCTGTCGGAATGTGGTTGGGAAGCAAACAAAACATAACAACAAGCTACCAGACGACCATATGGGGAGAGCAATGTGTTGATGTGTTGTCCACTACAGAGCCGCCAAGCAAGTAAAAATAACAGAAAATAAACCAGCAGAACGAAACAGTTATCACATGTCGACCTATTTCGGTGAATCACGTCGATACGAATACAGACAGACCATAATAAGTACACATTTTCAGCTCATTCCCAGCTTGACCTTGTGGCCTACTTTGGCAGCCATTTAATGCACATAACAATGTGCAGTAAGTCTATTGTTATTTATCGGAGGCATTTCAAACTTATATGAAAACCTAAAAAATGGAGTGGGTTTGAACTTGGTGCCACAAGAATTTCAACACTGAAAAAAGTCATTTCACACAGGTTGTCTTGTTTAGACATCTCAAATGTGAACTCTAGACTGGTTTCACACAGAAATACTGATATAGTTTTATGCAAATCTAAAGAAAATGTATGTGTTTAGCAACATTTTCACAGAACTGCAAATGTGGAAAAAAGGTCAAATTTAGAACCCTTAAAGGTTTTTCAGTTGTGTATTTGGGGGAATTCCTAAAGTTTTTTTTGTAAAACCCTATTTCTGAGTTTCCCTCTTAGTAAGAGTTCCAAGTGGTAACCCCCTTTTGGGAACTAGAACCCTTGACTATGCAGATAACCCTTGAAAAACCATTTTAAGTGTTAGGCAGTATGTTGTGTCAATATAAGCTGAAAACTAGAAGCACATATTAACATTTCTAAATGTAAAAACAAATAGGAATGTACATATTTGTACAGATGCTCCTCTATATTTTGATGCAATACACATACAGTTGAGGCCAAAGGTTTGCATACACATAGGCTAAAGACATTTAGCCTTAGTTTTTCACAGCTTCACACATTTCAAGTCAAGTGGCTTTTTATTGTCATTTCAACCACATACAGCTGCTACAGTACACAGTGAAATGAAACAACGTTCCTCCAGGATAATGGTGCTACATAAAACAAAAAACTAACTA
Organism: Ictalurus furcatus; assembly: GCF_023375685.1. Taxonomy (NCBI): domain Eukaryota; kingdom Metazoa; phylum Chordata; class Actinopteri; order Siluriformes; family Ictaluridae; genus Ictalurus; species Ictalurus furcatus. The sequence goes on from NC_071267.1 coordinate 17,875,311, forward strand.
CATGAGATGACACAGAACTAAATAAGACCTACACATTCTACATAAAGTGCATATTCATGTTACCATACGTTTCTTTTGGCAAGTCAATTAATGCATCTCCTTTGTTTACAACCGAGGTAATGCTAAAACAATTCATTAGAAACAGAATTATTTCAGCTTTAATTCAGCAGTGGTGGCTTGGCGGTTAGTCTGGGTTACTGATCGGAAGGTCAGGGGTTCAAGCCCCAGCACTGCCAAGCTGCCACTGTTGGGTCCTTGAGCAAGGCCCTTAACCCTCTCTGCTCCAGGGGTGCTGTAGCATGGCTGACCCTGAACTCTGACCCCAGCTTCCTTACATGCTGGGGTATGCGATGAAAAGAATTTCACTGTGCTGTAATGTGATTAATAAAGACTCATTATCATTATCATTAATTCATCCATCCATCCATCCATCCATCTTCTACCGCTTACTCCTTCTTCAGGGTCGCGGGGGAACCTGGAGCCAATCCCAGGGAGCATCGGGCACAAGGCGGGGTACACCCTGGACAGGGTGCCAGTCCATCGCAGTGCACAATCACATACACACTCACACTGGCATTCATATACTACGGACACTTTAGACATGCCAATCAGCCTACCATGCATGTCTTTGGACTGGGGGAGGAAACCGGAGTACCCGGAGGAAACCCCCACAGCACGAGGAGAACATGCAAACTCTGCACACACATGGCCCTGGTGGGAATCGAACCCCGGACCCTGGAGGTGTGAGGTGAATGTGCCACTAAGCCACCGTGCGCCCCATTATCATTAATTCACTATATCAGAATTCCAGTGGATCAAAGGTTTAAATGCATCAAGTTGACTGTCTCTTGAAACAAACTGGAAGAGTCCAGAAATTGATGTAATGACATTTAGAAACTTCTGATTGGCCAAATGTCATAATTAGGAGTTAATTGTACCAGTGGCTTGTACTTTTAGAGACAGTGCTTTTTTGCCCTCCATACCATGGGAAAACTCAGGGGAAAAATGCAGACCTCCAGAAGTACAGTTTCTCACTTAGGAGCAATTTCCAAATAACTGAAGGTACTATAAGCATCTGTACAAACAACTGTATACAAATATAAAAATCTTGGAACCAGAGAGACACTGCATCATTCAGGAAGGAGGCACAATTAACTCTTGGGAATGAATGTACTTTGGTCCAAAAGGTTCATTTGAACCCAGAGACAACCACAAAGGAACTGTGGAAGGAGTTGGAAGCATCAGGTACCAAATATGTACATCCATCAGGATAGTTCTACATCACCATGGCCTGAAAGGCTGTCATGCAATGAAGAAGCCCCTATGCGAAGACTGGTATAAAAAAGCCAGGTGATCACTAGGATGAAGACCTAGCCTTTTGGAGGAGTGACCTCTCTGTTTGGACATACAGTACATAGAACTACAGTATATATGGAGGAAAAAGGGTTAGGCTTTTAATCTGAAGAACACTATCCCAATTGTTAAGCATAGGGGTGTCAGCATCATGTTGTGGGGGTGTTTTGCTGGAAAAGGGACCGGTGCATTTTAAAACATAGATGACATAATGAGGAAGGAGGATTATTTAGAAATACTAGATTGCTAAAAAAAAAAAAAAAAAGCGAAAAAAAAAAAAAAAGCAACATCTCAAGACATCAGACAGAAAGTTAACACTTGGTGGCAACAAGGTCTTCCAGCAAGACAATGATCCTACTTTAAGCATATCTCAAACAAAATTCATAAGCATAAGAGAACAAAGTGAAAGCATTGTAGAGGCCATCACAAACCCTGAACTAAAAATTAGTGTTTGAGCAAAGAGGCCCACCAACCTTACAGAGATACACCAGTTCTGTCAGGAAGAATGGGCAAAAATTCCAGCAAAGTATTATGAGCAGCTTATGGAAGGTTATTGTGAGAAGCTTATGGAAGTGTTTAATTCAAGTTAAGCAATAAAAAGGCACTAGCAAAGTGTATGTACATTTTTTTTGGACCAATTGAAATCCGATATAGTAAATAAAATATATAGTAAATATAGTCAATAAAAGCTGAAATAAATCTGTCTCTTAGTCATAATTTTGATGCTGTAAGTGACTTAAGATAGAAAATGGGTGGTCACATGAAATGTGTGGAGTTGTGAAAATTTCAAAGAGACTTTGAATAGACACCCCTCTTCTTTCTCTTTGATTATGCTCTCTAGTTTACATGTTCTTTGCCATCTCTGCAGTAAAATCATGACTGTTTTAGTTAAATTTTTCTAGAATCCAGAATACTTCACAGTAAAACAGTCACATGACTTTTCCTCAGTGTTGCCAGGTTGGTGTTCGGGTTTCCATTTTAAAAATAGACAAAACCTGCCCAAACATAAGCATGCACATGCACACCCATGTTTGTCTTACTATCCAAGTGAGGGCCTTCTATTATCATAATTAATAAGGCAGATAATTCTAATTTTTTATTAAATAAAACATTTTTTTAAAGCAGCCAAATGTCTTTACCACATCAAAACTATCATATATTCCTATTTCTTATCCTTGTGCAACATTCAGCATTCCAACAGGGATTATGTCCCTCCTGTAAAACTGCATTCCTCTGAGTAAAAAAAAATATTTGTTTCTTATTGTTTTTGTAATAGGTGATTGGGTGGGAAGTTATTAAACTTTAGTTACATGAATAGCAGTGCAATTCATGAGTGTGACATACAATATATGGCCAAACATTTGTGGTCACCTGACCATCGCACCCATATTTGGACATTGCCCAAACTGTTACCCCACATTTCGAACCACACAATTGTATAAGATGTCTTTGTGTGCTGTAGCGTTACAATTTCACTTCACTGGAACTAAGGGGCCCAAACCTGTTTCACCATGACAATGTCATGCTGTGCACAAAGCGTGTCCAAGAAGATATGGTTTGCCAAGGTTGGAGTGAATAAACTCGAGTGGCCTGTGTACATCCCTGACCTTAACCACAACGAACACCTTTGGGATGAACTGGAATGCTGACGTGCCCCAGGCCTTCTCGTCTGACATAACTGCCTGACATCACTAATGCGTTTGTGGCTGAATGGGAAAACCCCCACAGCCACTCCACAAAATGGGATATTCAAAAAGCACATACTGTATGTGTTATAGTAAGGTGTCCAAAAACCTTTGACCATATAGTGTATTTTAAAACTTGTTAAAATCATGGCACAACAGCCCAAATGTTGTCCACCAGCCCAAACACATTTTTTTTTGTTACACAATTAAAAAAAAAAAAAAAGCAGTCCATTTTAGTGGAAAGCTGCACAACCTGGCAACACTGGTTTCTACACCACCTTGTGGTCTGTAGTTGAAGTGCTCATTGCTCCAGCTGTCTGGAGTCAGAGTTTTACTTTGATATAGGGAAGAAGAACATACTATATGTCCACTTGTATGCTAAAGTGTGATATAAGACACTTATATGAGTTCAGTGTGCCATTTAGATACTTTATATTTGTTTGGACTAATAAGGTGATGAACTATAATTAAAAGCAAGCTGCTGAGATGCCTATGTGCCTCTAGGTGGCAATGCTGCATGACATGATCTGGTAATATCATTCTTAGATTTTCAGCTTTTATTTTATTCATGAGGTAGTTTTCTATGACATTAAAGAAATGCAAAAATATTTCTTGTGACTGAACCTGACACAGAAGTATAAATAGCCCATACTGGATATTCCATACTGTCACTGTACCAGTGTTATTACTGCTGTGTATGCTGTTGTATATTGGTGTGACTGCATAACAAATAAATAGATGATTGCATGCTACAACTTGATCATGCATCACATCACATATATCCATGCATGTTGATTCACATGGGTGAGTGCATATATTTTGTGCTCACATTCATTTACATAAGTTTATCATTGTCCTGAGATATTACAATAGCAATCTTTTATTTTATATGAACTTTATTCATAACATTTGTTCCCATAACATTTCCATTTTAATTTATTTATTCATTTACATGTGATTCATTTACTGATTTGCTTCTCTTTAAATCATTATTTTATAGACCTTTTACAAAGGTCTTTCCAGATTATTACTTGCCACACTGTATAAGATCCATCCATCTTCTACTGCTTACTCCTTCTTCAGGGTCGCGGGGGAACCTGGAGCCTAGGGAGGCCAGGGAGCCCAGGGAGGATTGGGCACAAGTCGGGGTACACCCTGGACAGGGTGCCAGTCCATCTCAGGGCACAATCACATACACACTCACACACCTATTCATACATTCATACATTCATACACTACGGACAATTTAGACACGCCAATCAGCCTACCATGCATGTCTTTGGACTGGGGGAGGAAACCAGAGTACCCGGAGGAAACCCCCGCAGCATGGGGAGAACATGCAAATGGCCCCGGCAGGAATTGAACCCCGGACCCTGGAGGTGTGAGGCAAACGTGCTAACCACTAAGCCACCGTGCGCCCCCTGTATAAGATAACCACAGTAAAATTGCCTGAATTCTATAATATAATTTGTTCTCCATATTAGGTTTAAATCCTCTAAAAACAGATTCGCAATTGACTAACATTACTCTGTTCCAATTCACATCCTTCAAAGCATTGGCATGTTTTGTTTACTCTCACAATCCCCCAAACACACACACACACACACACACACACCGAAACTCTCCATAAAAGGAAAAAAAAAATGAGACCACAATGACCAAAAGTTGTCCAAAATGTGAAAACAACTCGGAGAATAAGCTGAACTAACCAAAAAAATTAAGACAAAAAGTTCCAGTAAGAGAAAAAGCCCCTATTGACTTCAAGTCTGATAAACAGTCTGCGCACAATAACAAATATAATGTCCTTAACTTTTAAAGACTTGTACCAAATAATATAACAGTGTAGGACGTAAAGCCGAGGAAAAAAACACTAATACAATTAATTAAACAGAAACTCTAACCCAGTCAGAGCCTCAAAACAGAGAACCACGTTAATACAGAAGTAGATTTAAGAGGAGTGAGTCCACAAAATCTAGGTGAAGTAATGCAACGACGATATCTTCAATAAAAATCCAAATACTGTAGAGCTGGAAGACCGAGTGCAAAAAATAAAAATAAAAGAAGAGCGAAAAAGATGCCGTTGTATAGGTGATGCAGTTCACCCCGATATCAAGAGTTTAACACAGTCTCCTGCTTCCTCCGCTGAAATAAACTCCTTCTGAACACCGTTATATGTAATGCGAAGCCAAGCTGGGTGAAGTATTCCATAGCGAGCGCCCTCAATACCACGAAGTTGACGCCGAACCTCATTAAATGCAGCTCGGGCCCGGGTTGTCTTGGCTGTGTAGTCAGGGAAAACGTAGATGGTCAAATCCCTCACTTTAATCCGCTGGATCTCTCTCGCACGGCGTAAAATGTCAACACAGTCACTGTGATAATGTAATCTGCACACAATAGCTTGTGGTCGCTCAGCAGGCTTGGGCTTCGGCTGAAGGGTCCGGTGGGACCGGTCCAAAACCGGCTCCTTCTCCAGACCAAATGCCTCTTTTAACAAGGCCGCTACAGCAACAGTTGTACATGTGTCAGGGCCTTCTGGAACTCCCACTATCCTAACGTTATTGTGCCGTGACCTCGACTCCAAATCCTCACATTTATTCTCTAATTGAGTCACGGTCGCAGTGAGAGACTCGATAGTAGTATTCATGTGAGCTATGTCATCGGTGCAACCGGAGAGAGAGTGCTCCATTTCCCCAACAGTACCTTTCAGTGTTGATATGGTGGCATCGGTAACGACTTTATCACATTTGAACATTTCCATTACATCAACAAGTTCCAATGAATTCATTTTATTTTAATGATATAACAGGATCTTGCATTTTATAGATTTATGTTAACATGTAAGTGCCATACTAACGCACCCCATGTTTGTAGCCCCAAAAAGAGGATTGTGTGATATGCAGGGACAATTTAATCACAACCAGAGTTTCCCTTTCTGCCTAACAACAGCTTAGATTCTTAATATATTACAGACCTGGGCATTTTGATTCAAAGAATGTTCAATCTGTCAAGTTTGAATGCTACAGATTCTCTGTGTCTCGAGATATATTGATCATTAATGATACATTCTGAGTTCAAATGATCAATTGCTATATTGTCATTTTTGAGTTTTGAAGAGCATATTATCTCATACCATCTCAAGCTATGGCAAATATGACCTCAATGTGTGACACAGATGGGGAGTCCTCGGAGTAAAAAAAATAGGTTCAGGAAAGGACTGTATGCCATCTATGTTTTTTTGATAGGCAACAGAAGTTTAATAATGCCCTGAAATATTGTGACAGACATTTTAGTGATGAGGCGGGGAGCATGTAGGGTGGTGTATGAGAGTGCAGAGTGGAGGGTGACTTGAAATGATTCGGGTGAATGAGAAAGATTTCACACTTTTATAGGGTTATCATAGGTACACTGTCCTGAAGAGGATACGATAATCATTTGCAGTATATTGTCATTTCTCTTTGAAAGCAGACTTGATACAATACTAAGAAAACATGCACTGAAACCTGAAAGTGCCAAATGCCAGTCAGACCACCCTTCACATATTCTCCAACTGCAAAATATCATGAATCTAAATATGCCATTTTCTTTTAATCTTTTATTAAGTTATTTATTCATTCATATTCAGTAACCTCTTTATCCTGGTCAGTGGATCCAGGCTTGATTTTTGGATGTGCAAGGAAACCTGAGAACCCATAGAAAAGCATCATGAACATGGGGACAACATGCAAAACTCCACACAAGCAGTAACCTGGGAAAAGGATCCAGACTGACCCTGGAGCTGTGAGGTGACACTATGGGCTGCACCTAACCCATTGCTCTGTAGTGTTGCTGATTTCAGTAATTCTTGATGACCCATTATTCGAAAAAAAAAAAAGAAGAAAAAATTTATATTAAAAACATTATTATCTTGGAAAAAAGCTATGGTGATTAGAACAGGCTTTAAAATATGCAGGACTGGAGCCAAAAACCTCTATCAACCCTTGTGACACTTCCAAACTGTGGGCAACAATGTGCCACCAGGTTTTCAACCTCTGGTGAAAAGGTAGTGTGCATCTGTATACAGACTAGCAGTGAATGTGCCTCCACCCTATGGCAACCTAAGGGAGATAAAAAGCAAGAGAAAGAGAACAGCAGCAAGCTGTCATATTAAAACAAACCTGTCAAAAACTATAGAAGGCCAAGCCCATGTCTCCTATGTATTTCCATTATCTCACACAGCTTGTTTTCTATTGCAATTTATATTTGCCTCTGTGACCTCACACACTACAGTATAGTCTGCATCATGGCATCCAGCTCTGCCTCAAAAGTATCCAGAGTGACAAGATGATTGAAGAGGCTGCTACTGCTTATCAGAACCACAATGTTCCAAGAGAGAAAGGTTACAGCAGAGGGTAGAAGCAGCTGCTCAGTTGTTTTGTTGTGAAGGATCTTATCTACAAAGGCTTCAATTTTTTTATTCATTAAAGAATGACAAAAAACTTTTATAGTTACATTTAATTTGATTGAATATCCACAAGTTAGTTCCTGTTATCAGTTAAGTTACAGTTGTTCCCTCAACAGCCTCTCTTTTCACTCTTTTTCATATTAAATTGTTATTATTTTGTCTTCTGGGAGACATGTAAATACCTTATTTAGCTTCTGAAGGGCAGTACCAAAGGAAAAAAATAATATCTTTAAACAAAATAATAACAATGTACACTGATCATCTTGTTCAAAAGTTTACATCCTCCTGGCTCTTAATGTAACGTGTTACCTTCTTGAGCATCAGTGAATGCTTGCCCCTTATGTAATAGTTGTGTACGAGTCCCTCGGTCGTCCTCGGTGTTGGAAAGGGGTCAAATATTCAGAAGATGCTGAAAAAGCAAAGAATATGGAGGACCTGCAGGATTTTTCTGAAGCACAGTCGGCAGTTTAACTGCTCAAGACAAACAAAGGACTCATGAACAGCTCTCACAAAACATAAAAACAGTCGTGGATCATCCAGGTAACGACACACATTATTAAGAATCAAGGGGTAATATTCTTTTTTTTTTTTTTTTTATAAATAAAGTTATTATCTTGTCTTGTGGATTATATGTAAACATATGTTATGTGAAATAGCTTATTCATGATAGTACTAAATAAAAAATAACATGGGATTTTTATGATCCGTCTTATTTTGTTAAAAGTGTTAAGATTTTGCAGATTCTGCAAGGCGCATGTAAACTTCCGCCTAGAGATGAACCGATAATAAATTTCTGAGCCGATACCGATAACCAATTATTCAGAGTGATATCAGCCAATACCGATAGTTCTGCCTTTTATGCCTTCTTTTAAATGAATAATAATTAATTCCACAATTCAGAAGGAAATGCAAATAAAAACTTTATTCTCTCCATTTCAACTAGTTGTTTCACAGTAACTGGTCTCATAAACAGAAAACACATTACTCAAATTAACATTAGCACATTAACTAAATTCTCAAGATTAAACTAAGATTTCTTAACTTACTGAATGTTATTAATTCATATTAACATTGGCTGAAATCTAAAAAACCTCCTGTTAGTCTCACATTCACTCACCACAAACAAAAGCATTTCTACTTCATCATTGACATCAAACTGGTAATATAAACTGTTTTATATATTAACATTAACTGGATATGAAATACACTACACTACAAATATATTTTTCTGTGCAATATATACTTTTTTGTCAACTTATCTTCATTTAAATCTTTCAACGGTGTACTGGCGTTTTAATTCAGCGTGAGCAGCTTGAGCAACGAAGCAAAAAAAAAAAAAAAAAAATGGACTTGACGCCAAAACTCCCACTTCACTGCTGCTCACTTCCGGTGTAAATTTTTTAGCAGTGCAGAGCTTACAGTGGTTACAAACTGCAGTTTTGTCATCATTCCACACAAGAGACATCATCTTTACACACAGCACGAAATTTATGTGTTTTCCCGCCCTCTTTTGATTGACAGGATTTAATCAGCCCTGATCATCGGATGTTTTTAAACTAAAGCGATTATCGGCCGATATAACCGTGCATCTCTACTTCCGACCGCAACTGTATTTACGTTTGACTTATTTAAACATTACAAAATTATTGTTTAAAACATTTAATCACCACCATCATAAGAGTAATAATAATAATAATAATAATAATAATAATAATAACAATAATAATAATAATAATAATAATAATAACAATAACAATAATAAGAAGAAGAAGCAGAAGAAGGAGGAGAAGAAGAATACTTATAAGATAAGATAAAATGCATCATTATCTCTTGAGAAAGGTCCAGTGGATAGCTAGCCGCACCAGACACAGAATGACAATGTAGTTACAGATTTTCACAGAAATAAGGTATGTTTGTATTAAATTAATGGTGGAGTGTATAAGAATTAAACTTACAGTATGATATGCAGGTGCTAGGATAGATTTAATATACAGTGCATCCAGAAAGTATTCACAGCGCTTCACTTTTCCCACATTTTGTTATGTTACAGCCTTATTCCAAAATGGAATAAATTCATTATTTTCCTCAAAATTCTACAAACAATTCCCCATAATGACAACATGAAAGAAGTTTGTTTTAAATCTTTGCAAATTTATTAAAAATAAAAAAACAAAAAAGCACATTTACATAAGTATTCCATTATGCCATTATGGGGTATTTTTTGTAGAATTTTGAGGAAAATAATGAATTTAATCCATTTTGGAATAAGGCTGTAACATAACAAAATATGGGAAAAGTGAAGCGCTGTGAATACTTTCCGGATGCACTGTATGCCTGATAAAATAATTATCATAACAGTAGAGACACATAACTATTCACTGGTGAAGGTGTGAAATAAACTGCAAATGTAAAAATGTAAGAGTCTGATTGAATTAAATGCTTTTTAACGTTTCAGATACATGCATACACAGGCACACAGGCACACGCACACGCACACGCACACAGACACACACAGACACACACACACACACACACACAATCGGAGACTGTTTTTGAATGATGTATGTGTGTGGATGTTGTTTTGCAGTAGCAGCATTGAGCCCCTGGGTTCTTGCAGATGATGTCTGGGACAGTTCTAAGATATGAGTGTTTGTTGTGTCTCACTACCACCAGCTGGGCTGAGCTGAGTTGAATATACAATCCTCCATCAGCAGAGGAGGAACAGAAACAAACATGTTTGCTTCCTTCGCTCGTACCCCTTTATGCTGGTTTGTCTGTGTAATAATAAGTGATATATGAGGGATACTCAAATGGATGAAGGAAATGGAATGGCCTTCAGAATATAACCCATATAAAGCACAAAAGTGCTGCAGGAAATGAGAGAACTATTCACAATGCCAAGAACCATAACCAAGAAAGTTTGCAAGGTTATTCTTAATGGGCTGTATTCAGATTGGGCGACTTAATTTCAAAAGTAACGTCAATTTTTATACACTGAAAATGGTCTGTATTCAGAAACATCTCTTTAAAGAGACTGCATTAGAATATTACAGCAATAACTGATTCAGGATCAAAACGGTTACTTTTTATACATTATCTAGCTTATCTCTGCACACCAGCATCTGAAATCGAAAACAAAAACATTCACAGAGAAAGAAGCTGTGCAAGTCACCTTGCTTCTAATAACAGCTTCTAACTCATGATGATTTACAGAGAATCAGTGTTTTGTTTAAAGAACTACTGCTGACTCTAAATTTCTCTCATATTACCTCATTTCCCTGTCCAAAAAATTAATGGCACAAAGTATTTTGATTTCAAAGGGAAGTATAGACTCTCCCATGTCAGAAAATTTGCAGTTACAGTTTGTACACACGATTTTACTCCATTTACATGGATTGTCTGCCATACAAGTCTCAGTGTAAGTTGCTACTATAGAAACAATGAGTGTAGTACCATATATTAGAACATATTACAATAAATGCATTAATATAAAACTGTAATTTGTCTTCCATCCAGGACTACTGTCAGAGCCATGCTGTTACAATTTTTTAACACCTTCTGATCAGTCAGATTCGAGAATTCAACAGCACTGTGGTATAAAGTGAATTAAACCAAAACATTAGATCTGTCTTTATAGATTTCAATAAACTATTTCACAACAATACTGTTCAAACCTAAGCAAACATAAATAGAACTGGAGTCTCACCTTGCCTAAGAGTGATTCTGAATGTCAAGTTTCAAAACGAGAAGATACATAAAGGGATTTAGAAAAGGATGCAATTAGTAACACAATATGCTACGAGAGTAGTAATCCTAACTAGACTCACACATTATAAGTGAATCAACCACAGTAGCTTACTGTCAGATCCAGTAGGTGACAAGTGCTGAAATTTATTCAGATCATTAATTTGTGCAACATGTGATATTCAATGTATGGGAGCATTATTCCTAACTTCATGTTTGTAAAACCTTTCTTGAATTTTCCAGCAGGGGGCAATAGTTTCTTATTTTTTAAAATTTGTTTTTATGACTGTCCAGTTGCCATTAAGCAAGTGACTAAGCTTTTTCCTGGGACACCGATACTCAAACCACACCAGCCTGTGATAATCTAACCATACTGTATTAGTGAAACGCCTGCAAGGTGAAAAAGGTATATGATAAATTTCTACTGTTTCAGGTCTGCTGTTTCAACTTCCAAAGCATAGCAGCACAAAAAAACTCAAAGACCTTTATCTCATTTTCTCCCAGTTCAGTCACAGCTAATTCCCACCTGATAGCTCACACTCCCACATTCTATACCACATCTGATCACAGTTAACTATGCTTTTTTGCACTCCCAGCCAAAAATGGCTGTGGCATCACCAGCCAGGAAGGAAGAACAAATAATTGGGGTTACTTCAAGGGACTGCAGTTCCTCAACCCATTTAAGAAGTGGACCATCTGTGCTGTAAAACATTCCAAATACAGTTGACACACTGACCAAAATGGCTTTGAATGCAGCTCATGTTTGGCATCCACATAAATGTGTTATCCAATCAGACAGCACATCTTTAATCATAATAATACTACTAAAAACAACAATAACAACAACAACAACAACAATAATAGTAATAATAGTAATAATAATAATTTAGATTCCCACCGCTGCCCTGTGTGTGGAGTTTGCATGTTCTCCCCATGCTGCGGAGGCTACCTCCGGGCACTCCAGTTTCCTCCCCCAGACCAAAGACATTCATGGTAGGCTAACTGGCATGTCCAAAGTGTCCGTAGTGTATGAGGGGGTGTGTGAATGTGTATGTGAGTGTGCCCTGCGATGGATTGGCACCCTGTCCAGGGTGTACCCTGCCTTGTGCCCCATGTTCCCTGGGATAGGCTCCAGGTTCCCTGTGACCTTGTAGGATAAGTGGTATAGAAAATGGATTGATAGATGGATTTTCATAGCAGGTGATCAGATGGGAGATTTTTTAGAGTGCAGGTTATTTATTCATACAGTCAAGCAAGTAAAAATCATGAATATAAATGAAAACCAACAGCACAGATTGTACAGTAATGAAATAACACACCATTTGCAGTTAGGCTACATTTGATCCTATTTGCATTTATTCCCTAATGAACAGAATATAAAAAAAAACTTTTAACAACCTGCTAACTTTCATGAGTTTATAGCTTTTTGATAAATAAGCTATAATTGGAGGTGCTTAATCAACACTATCTGTAGCATTTTTGTCCCTAATATAATTAATTCATAATAATTAAACATGACTAAGCCTCCGGCAAGCACTTAAGTGTATATTAAAAATTTTAAATTAACACATATACTGTAAGTTAAAGAGCACTGCTTTCATGTGTAGCTGGAGCAATTTCTAAGGTACACCAAACTTGACAATTTTGATTAGTCTGATTTGGTTGGTGCTTATTCATAGTCTCAGGAGCTTTAAGCAGACACTGCTACAGTGTTCTGAGATCTGTTGCTAAATAATAGTCTAGAATCAGGACATAATTGTGACTGAGAACTCACGACAGATCATGACTCGGGGACAGAGCATGAACTGGAGCTATAATTGGAGGCGCGTTACCACTGATGGAAATTTTGTGATATTGGCCAATGGAGGTTCATGTTAGAGGAGCAGGCAGCCATGTTGCGCAGCCACTGGTGTTTAAGAGCTTGCTCTGCAGACATTCGTTGGTCAGGGTTGACCCTCACCAGATGATCTATGAAGTCTTTTGCCTGGTTAGAGATTGAGCTCCATGGCTGGGTGGAAGACAGAGAGGGATGTTAGAAAGGTGTTAATCAGTATAAAAAGCCTTGCAGATCAAATCACTGTTTTTTTTTGTTGTTGTTGTTTTGTTTTTTGCACTGTGCCTGCTTTAATATTCCTGACTAAAGTGTTAAATAATTTGCACAATTAAGAAATTAATTGGACTAGGTGTATTAGAGTAAGAAAAACAGAATGAAGTGTGTAAGTATTTATATATATATATATATATATATATATATATATATATATATATATATATATATATAAATACTTACACACTTCATTCTGTTTTTCTTACTCTAATACACCTAGTCCAATTAATTTCTTAATTGTGCAAATATATATATATATATATATATATATATATATATATATATATATATTATATATATATATATATATATATATATATATATATATATATATATATATATATATATATATATATGGGTGTGTGTTTGTGTGTGTGTGTGTGTGTGTGTTTAATTAGCATACAACAATCTGTTTTGTGTAGAAGAAATAAATGCATTAAACAAAAATTTAAAGGTGTAGGCAAGAGTAACATCAGGTAATTTGACCTGCTAGCAAGAGCAGCCTACTGTAATAATTTTTGTTTCTACATTACAAAAAATTAAGTTATAAGAAATCCTGATTATACCTGCCTTAATATTGCACTGCTCATACAGTATACCAATTGCTTATATCAGCTCTGTTTAACATGAATACTCCATTAGTTCATATTTTATTATGGGCCTCACTAACTAACACTAACAACTCACATGGACGGTAGCTGCAGCAGCATTTACTCTTTCAGTTTTTAAGTTCACATGGTCAAAATATCTAAACAAAACATCTCTCCATTTGACATCAGCTAGGAGATACTTTTTTAAATGTCACTGAATGCAAACAGCATTGCAACTTAAATGAAGCAGGGATGATATGATGTGAGATTCACCCCAGATTCACCACATAAGCGTCAGTACACACTGTGGCATTCTCGCCTTGCCACCATCTGAATGTGGGAACATTAGTCAATAAATGTCACCAGTTCTGAATGATTCTGTGATTTATCTAATTTTTCTCTAAAGAGTTAATGAATAGCCCACAGTCTGCAGTTAATATGAAAAAGAAATGTTTTAGAATAAAACAATAGGTCGAAAAACAGGCCTAAATGTAGCACTAGAATGGGCCTGCACTGGGCCAGCACTTTTAATAATTTCCTTCCTCCTCTAATACACTGACTGAACCTGGGAATGAAGTGGGGAATTGAATCAGATATCTTTCCAATGGGTACCAAGAGTACTGGACAGGAACATAAGTAATGTGGACCACTTAATGGTCAAAAGCAATCATCACAGAATAGTTACTTGAGTGTAAACAAAAACATTGTAAGGCTGCCTCCCAAATCACATATCACTGTATTAAATATTCCATTCATCTTGAGTAACCACTTTATCCTGGTCAGGGTCACGGTGGATATGAAGCTATAACAAGAACACTGTGTGTGAGATGGTAATACGCCTGTCCGTGATGAGACTGGATAAGAGGACAGTCATTGCAGGGCACCATGCACAAGCAGATCCACACACTCATTCACACGTAGGGCCAATTTAGCATAGTCAGTCCACCTACTGGCATGTTTTTGGGAGATGTGAGGAAATCTACATGGACATAGGGAGAATGTGCAAAACTCTACGCAGCCAGTAACCCAAAGTCAGTATTGAACCATGGACCCTGGCTGTGAGGTGGCAAATCTTACTTGCTGCACCACCATGCCAACCAATACTGTACAAAACAGTATGTCAAAACAGTATTCCAAAATAGTGTCACATTATTTAGAACTGTAGTGTGTGGTTTGGGATGTAGCCTGAAACAGGTTTTCTACCAGATACTTCAATCTTTAGTAGTAGTATCTATAGTGATTGTATTAACTGAATACAATAAAAAGCTTGATTGTCTACTTTATGTCTCCTCACATAAAGCTAAATAGCGATTAAAAGGTAAATTAGGTCTTAAAACCCTTCCATTATTGCTCCTGTTTTTTAGTGGTTACTGTTAAGACTAGTATCAGGTGGGAAAATTATGTCACAGGCCCACAACCAGGAGAGAACATCTTTTACTTTCATGCATATTGTTATATTTTTTGGGAAACTAACACAGGATCTAGATTAGTAACTGTACTGTAACTTACTAGAATACATGGTGGTAAAGCAGAGTTTGAGCAGGAAAATCAGATGGCCCTTGTTTTACAGTGATTCCATTTTTTTTCTCTGAAATGGAACACTCGGTGATCTATTTATCGCTACTCAAAGTGTATTCAATGATTTTTCTGAAGCAAAATCCATGGAATCCATATTGTTGGAGTATATTAACCTAGGACTAGTATTACTGATTACTAGCAAACATCCTCACCTCTAAAGGAAGTTATTACTATATATTTTGCTAGGGAAAGTAGTAGTTGGGTCTTTTAAGTCCATGTAGACAATTTATGTTGTACACTGTAATAAACTACACCCTCTCAAGCATAAACACTTAAGGTGTTGTTCGTAATACACACCTAAAACATACTCATGAAGTTGCAATAAGCAAAAAGGTATAGTTTACAAATCTGTGAATCCCTCCCACACACAAACATGCATTCCCGTGTGCAAACACTCTCTCTTGCATAGTAATGACAATTAATCATCCATGAAATTCACATTTACAAGTCTGTTGCTGATGAATAGAATTCAAAGAGCAGGCTTTACTCTCTCTCTCACACACACATGTACACACACACACACACACACACACACACACACACACACACACAGCCCGATTTCAGAGAGAAAAATACAAAACCATAAGTCATTCTATGCTATTCCTCCAACAAAGGCAAGCACCATTAATATGTTTGTTGAGAAGGGGAAAGAGGAAAAAACAGTATCACATCAATAAAACATTGAGAGAGCTGAGTGACTAACTCTGGCCTGCTAATCCACCATCTACCATTCTTGTTGGATGGTTGCTCATTCATCAATTTAAATATCTGATCTGAGGTGAGGGCCTTAATGTATGTATAAATGTATAGTTTAACTATAAAAAAGGCAATTTAGTTTTAATTACTCACCACAACACTCACACATTGACATAGAGTTCAGCTGATAGAATGGAACATAGCATAGAACTTAAAATACACAACATTATAAATAAGCATTATTATTTTATTAGTTTTGGAGCATTTAAAAAAAAAATCTTACCTTGCATTTATGAAACTTGTATAAAACACTGACTGCTTGAACAACAGTGAGTGAATTCATTAGATTAAATGTGCTATTTGAGTAGAGAAATATGAAAGAACTGCATTTGATGTTATTTATTTCTGCAAGAGTAAAGCAATTCATCATAGTAGCTAGTCATAGTAGTGACTATTATTTCATAGCACACAGGTGGAAATGAAATTGTGTATGTGAGTGTGTGTCGGCATATTGCGTAAGGGAGGTGATAAAAGCATAAAAGCCTTATGGTAATTCACAGTGTGTCACTTTTCCTTTCTTCCTCTCTATCTGCTTCCTCTGCTGTTATCCACTTCACCTCCTTCCTTTCCTAGCACTGGTGAGGGCCAGGGGTTATGCCTGAGATATAGCATACTGGATAGACCTAAGAGAGGTAGTGTGTGTCAGGTACATCAAGGGTGTTTACACAGCTGACCACACAGAGACAAACACACACACTATTTGCCCTCTGGTTTACATGTGGCTGTTTACTCGTCCCAACTTACTGCTTTATTGCTTCTTTACAGCTGTCTTTTAACTGCATCCTTAATAGACCTAAATAAGTGGCACTTAACTACTTTAGCTAATTTACATTTCTGTTTTACACAATCACTTCTACACAGGAAAAACTCCTTAAACTTTCAGCATGTTATTCAGTTATTCACATTAAAGCATTATTTAGTAACTACAGTGAAATAGCAAATAAGTATGCTGTACATGAGTGATGTAAGTCTGGACCTGCTGACATGTGCCAGGAGTTTAAGGGGTTAATCAGAACGGAGCTAAATATGAATGCACGGAATGCAAGCCAGAGTTGAAATACTCGAAAGACTGACATAGACATTTAAGAGGACGAGACCCATTATTTCTGGGAAATTACTAAGAATCAACAGAAGGCAATACACAACATGGAAAGAGGATGACATCTTACTGAGTCGTATCTAATTATAAATACCTAATTAATGTTCCAAATTCACATCTGTATCTGGATTCAGATTAATATCTGAAATGACAGGACCAAAATCATTTTTTTTAAAAAAAACAAAAAAAACATTTTGAAAACACTATAAAAACACCAGAGGTAAAAATGGCAGCAGTCAGCATGGTCCATGAATTCTGCCTCCGACAGTTCTACATAATAGTTCATAATTGGTATAAACTACAGATGTTCACAGGACTGTTTTTTTTTTTTAATTCCACTTGTGTAGTTATTATTTTTGTTTGCTCTTGCCCATGATATTTCTAATGAATTTAGTTGGTTTTATTTTCCAAAATATAAACAAACTTGTAGCTATGAATCACCATACATTCATGTCCTTAATGGTTCTGTGAGCTTCAAGCATCTTTGCTATGTTGTGAAGAATCTCAGTCCAGAGGGGATCTGAAATAGATGCCCTTTCTGGAAAGATGATCTTTCTGTTAATGTTTGTATTTGTATATTTCTGTTTGTTTGAACACATTATCTGTCCAATCTGAATAACGTATTTGTATTCAAATTACATTGCTACTCTTTACTTTAGAACATATTTTAAAGTGGCAGAATTAATGCATTATCAGAGTAAAGTTATAATATAAGTTAATAAAGAGAAAGAACAGCAAAACGTAGAAAAAATTGGCCTGTTGACCATTCATGCCATAAACAACAATGGATGCAACCATTTATAAATGAAATCTAAAATGCAATAAATATTTTGTATGTGGGATTTGCTTTACATCATATTCTGTCTAGGTTCAAGGCTGTGAGTTTGAATTATGCAATATTGCAGATAAAATTATACTGCTAACATCAAGGGTTTTGAGTATGAAAAGTAAATTATTAATTTGTTCCATAGTGTCTTGCACTGTGCTTCACAAATTATAGTTTAAATTATTTTCCCCAAACATAACAAATACAATGAAAATAATGCCTTTGTAGAATAAGGCACCCATAAGCATGTGTGCATTTAAAATGTCACAGACATCCCTCCACACATCTGACCTTGCTATTCTCTTATACAGATGGTATAAGAGAATAGCAAGAGAGGCATGGTTAAATAGAAATAGAGATAGAGAGAAAGAGACAGCACATCATACATCACGGCACACACTTGGCCATGGAAGGTGTAGCTGCCTCTAAGAATGGCTGTGAACAGACGAGGTCGGCTGCGCTGCTCGAAGGGCATGGAACCACTCAGAATGATGTAGGAGATCACGCCCAAGGCCCACATGTCCACTTCACAGCCATATGTACTACCAGCCACCATCTCAGGAGCCAGGTACTCTGGGGTGCCACATAGTGTCCTCAGTGCCCAGTGTTGTGACCTTTGGCCTTCGGAACTAATGTTGGAATATTCGTTTACCTGGCAATGAAGGTTTGTGGATTTGTAATGACTTTTAGCAGCTATGTCTCTTCTACTTTGAACACAATAATTTTGTCTTCTCTCTTTTAGTTTGTCATGTGAAAACTGCATTTGTATATTTTTAGTAACTCTGTCTTCTTTTCCTTCTGCCATATTGAAGTTTGTGTGTTTATAAGTTTCTAACCCATCTGTCTTGCTTTCCTCTATACAGGCATTTCGAGTTCTTTTAGTGCCCTCAGAAAATTTAGGAGCACTGGTCATCTCATCCATCACTCCATCACTGCCCCTTTCCATTCCTTCAAATCCCAAGCTTTTATCTATTTCCCTTTCATCTCCTGTGCTGATCCGATTCGTATATTTTCTCCCATTTCCTCTAATGGCTACAACTGTCCTCTGGCTGCTCTCATCTCTGGCTTTCCCATCATCTTATAATCTGCAATTATCTTCAGCACCTTTAGCCTTCCTCTCTACAATATCACAACTATCAGCATCATCAGCACTCCCATCATCTTCCATGTCTGACCGAGCACAACCGGCAATATCTTCACCAATTGCAGCTACACAACTGCCCCCTGTTACCACATCATCACATTCCACCATCTGGCTTTTCTGACTCCAGCAGGCCAGGCCAAAGTCGGTTATGATTAGGCGTGAGTCCTACCCTGGATGGTAGTGCAGCAAGTTTTCTGGTTTCAAGTCCCGGTGAATTACTCCCAGTGCATGGATGTAGCTTACTCCTCTGGACACCATGATAAGTGCTTTGGTGGCATCACGCTCTGTGAAGGAGCCTCGAGAAACTACACAATCCAGCAGCACTTCTCCTGTGGCCAGCTCTAGGACAAGATAAACATGGTGAGGAGTTTCAAATACCTCCACCAGACGAATGATGTTAGCGTGGTGGACCCTTTGCAGAATCCCAAGCTCGACATGACATGTATCATGACCCTTGTGCTCTCTGACCTCCAAGAGTTTGATAGCAAAGGGCTGGTGTGTGTACCTGTGCTCAACACGCACAACATGTCTGAAGCTTCCCCGACCAATCAGAGCCTTGATGTCATACCTGGAAAATATTAGCCATTGGTATGAATCCTTATTATATGCATTCTGCAATTATAGTCAATAATTGAAATTTCCAATTGAAATGCCTACAAATGCAATATTTACCACTATGCCAGAGTGATTACTTTTCTGTAGTCACATGACAAGCTCGGATAAGTTTCTCTTGGGTTATTACAATTCAAACGTCTTGTAATCATTGAATGCACAATTACCAGAACAAGTCTTGTAGCTTTATGGAATTCACATATGCCTGACTGAAAAGCTCACAGACAATTTCCAGGACTGTAAGAAAGCTATTCTCCAACATCCCCAAGTTTTAAATACTTTGCAGCTGGCTGTGAAGTGAACTGTTACAGACGGACAGCAATTTTAATCATATTCCTAGGAGTCATGTTTACCTGACAAATGACACTGAGCTGAGGGCAGGCAGAGGGGAGCAGCTTACAAATATGAAAGCGGCTTACAATTATGAAGACATAACATGTTTTTGGAGATGGTAATACCAGGAGGAGATTAAAAATGAAATGATACATGCATTTAGAGATCAATTTTAAACATAAAACCATGCACAGATTAGATGAAAAGGGTGCTGAATGATACTGCTTATATCTTTCTGAAATTAATTAGGAAGCTGAATGGTTTAGTTCTTGTTCAAATTTGCCAATGCAACATTAAAAATAACAAACTGAATAATGTAGGTAATACCTTGCAGTGATCCGGGGATCAAACCTTGTCCGAAACATTTCCTCACATTTGTTTGCATGTCTGTTTCTAGTCTCAGAGTTGTTGCTTCTCTCATTGCTGCATCCACTCCACAGGTGAGGCTGTTTTTTTATACTTGCAGAACTCTTTATCAAAGTCCTTGTTTTTGTTAGATTTCGCTTTCATGAAGCTAAAATACCCATGCTTCTTAGGAGGCTCTGACATTAAACCTACTTTACTAGAACTATTACCCATGGTCCTTCTTCATTCCAAACAATACAAAACCCCAATCCATTTAATGTAAAGAGCACAGCTTCAAGGCACGCTAGAACCGCCCAGTGGATGTGGAACCACCAACATCAACAGCAATTGGTTAGTTTTGTGAACAAAAGATAAGGAATCAGTGTAAATGAAAGTTTTATAGTTGTCAAAGTTGTTTTGTGTGTTAAGTCACGTTGCAATGTGAGAACATCTGCACTACCTGCAAATGTCACCTTGGTGTTAACTGTTTGATCCATTTGTTTGATTTGGAAAATGGTAGCACTTGTTTGTCACTAAGAAAACCAAGTACAGTTGGATTAACTATAAAAAAACAACAAACCTGTACAATTACAGTATGGAAGGTCAAAGTAAGTGTTAATATTTGTCTTATAAAACAAACAAACTCTAATACAGTATATGAATAATTAGTGGTGTGGCACTCTGAATCACCTTTGCACAAGACCTAAGATCGTCTCATTCATGATAATAATGTGTTAGCATGCATCATCTGCTTAGTACAAAATTCAATATAGCAAACTTGCTAGCTGAGTCAACTTGAGAACATCATGTTAGTGTTATGCCATTCATTAGCATGGATATTAGTAGTTTATAACTACAGCAACATTTCGCAAGTTAGACATTTCACAAGTGTTAGCTATCTAATGATAATGTACATAATGCAACCCTTGGTCACTGAATTTTGTAATGTCTTGGATTCCTTTGGTCTTATTCAACATATAAATCAGACAACACATGTCCTTGGTCACACTCTAGACTTTATATTGTCATATGGAATCCATGTTTATAATGTTAATGTTGAAAATGCTTCATTCTCTGATCACAAGCCCATTGTTTTTAATGTCCCTTCTGTGAGCTCTGTCGTTGTGACTAGGCCTTTATGCTATTACTCCTGTTTTATTAATTCACTTACTGCCTGTCAGTTTAGGGAAAGTTATCTAGCTAATGCTGTTGAAACATCTATCTTGAATGCTGCAGAGCCTTCCTCTGGGCCTGATGATTTGATTACCTTATTTTACACATTTTGTTCTAACATTTTAGATTCTATTGCACCTTTCAAGCTGAAACAACCAAAGCAAAAAACTTATTACTAGCTAGACGATAATACTCGTTCTCTCAGACAGGCTTGTCATAAAGCGGAGCGGAGATGGAAGCATGATCGTTTAACTGTGTCCTTTGAGATTTTTAAAGATTGTCGGTTTAAGTTTCGGAATGCAGCAAAGTCAGCTAGGTGAAGGTATTTTTCTGATTTAATTACTACATACTGTCATAGACCTAAGATTGTATTCATCAGGATTAGTTCAATAATTAATCCGAGTTGCCAATTCTGTGGGGAACCCTTGGCTGAACTTTGTGAGAGATTTTGAATGTTTTTTGCTGATAAAGTGATAGCCATTCTTTTTTCCTTTACTTCACAGTTTTCAGACCTTTCCCTGAATCTGCTAGCTATATCGGTTTCCTTTTATTATTTTCAACATGTTTCTTTAAAGGAACTGTTTAACCAGATGAAAATAACTTCCACCTCACTTGATGTTGTTCCCACTGAGATTATAAAAGCAACTTTTTCCGTAATTGGCCCCAGTATCCAAGTGTTGATAAATTCATCGTTGGATGCTGCGGTGTTCCTGAATTGTTTTAAGCATGCTGTTGTTCAACCTTTGCTTAAGAAACAGTGTTTGGATGAAGGCTGCTTTAATAATTATCGGCCTGTCTCTAAGCTATCTTTCTTGTCAAAGCTGTTAGAGAAAGTTGTGCAGTCACAATTGATCCTATTTTTAAATTCAGCTAAGTTATTGCAACCTTTCCAATCTGGTGTCACTGCATATCATAGCACAGATTCTGCTTTGTTAAAAGTGTCCAATGACATTTTACTTGCAGTTAATTCTGGTAAAAATGCTGTTTTGATGCTATTAGATCTTACAGCTGCATTTGATTGGTATGAAGGGTACTGCCTTACAATGGTTCATTTAATATCTTAAAGACAGGTCCTTTTCTGTAGTGTTGGGTAAGTTCCCCTCATCTTCAGCTCCTACTATTAGCAGTGTACGTCAGGGCTCCATTCTGGGCCAACTTCTTTTTAACTTATATATGCGTCCGCTGGTGAATATTATTAGGGGGCACAATGTCTCTTTCATTTATATGCTGATGATACCCAGTTGGACATACCGTTGAAAGCTGCCGACTCCATTCAACCATTGTTGGACTGTCTTCACGATATTAAGAAATGGTTAACAAATAACTTTCCTCAACTTAATGAGGACAAAAACGGAAATAATTATTTTTTGTCCCCCGAGATTGAGAGATGGTCTCATTAATGAGCTTGGCAATCATTTCCCCTCAAATTCTTCCCAGGCTAGGAACCTTGGTGTCATCCTGGATTCAGAATTATTCTTAACCAAGCAAATAAATTAAGTTGTTAAGAATAGTTTTTATCAATTACGGATTATTTCTAAACTTAACACAATTTTGTCTTTCCAAGATTTGGATAAGGTTATTCGTGTATTTATCACATCGCGTTTAGATTATTGTAATTCATTGTACTTGGGTCTTCCTCAGGCATCTCTTGCTCGTCTCCAGATGGTTCAGAATGCAGCTGCAAGACTGTTGACCAGGACAAAGAAATATGATCATGTCACCCCAATGTTAGCATCGCTCCACTGACTCCCAGTCCATTTTAGGATCCACTTTCTAGGATCTGTTGTTTGTTTCTAAAGCTCTTAATGATCAAGCTCCTTCTTATCTCAAAGATCTTCTTATTCCACATTTATCTAGCAGCTTTTTAAGATCTTCTGATAGGATTCTTTTGTATGTCCCTCGATCCCATATAAAAACTATGGGTAATAGAGCTTTTTCAGTCGCTGCCCCATGTTTATGGAATCAATTGCCACTGGATATCCACCTTGCACCTTCTATTATAATTTTTAAAAAGAAGCTGAAAGTGTATCTTTTCTCCCAGGCAATTTAGTCTAATTTTAGTATTATTTATTGTCGGTTTTCTATTTGGTTTTATTCTGTTTTTCTATTTTACGTTTTCTTACTTTGTTCAGCACTTTGGTTAGCTTTGCTGTATTTAAATGTGCTATATAAATAAAACTTACTTACTTACTTACTTACACGTAGGTATACAGTATCTCATGGATAGTCAACTTGAGGGTAAAGAAGGCCAATGGATTTTCATCCTTACTATAAGAGGGCCAGATCCACACACTGTCACACACTAAATTAACTAAATATTAGATTCAATATTAATTTTACTAAGTTATACTAAATATTAATATTAATAGTTTATAATTTATTTTTATTTCTTACTACCGAAAGTTTTTTTTCAAAAGTAATTGACATGCAGTAGTGCTACTTAACAGTAAACAGAAAATGAGATGTTCTCAGTTGAAACCTTTAAGAAACACTCTGAACAGAAAAATCATTGTGCACTGGAGTGCCTTGAATACAATCAATTGCAGGCAAGTTTAATTAAATCTCAACACTAAGTTAAGCAACATTCCTCTAAAAGTGGAGTCCCAACTCCCTACTGACAGAAATTAATGATCAGTCTCTCTTAAAGGTGGCTCATTGTCTTAATGAGAAACTTGTGGCCTTCCCTTATGGCACACAATAGACTGAATAGTTAAATAGCTAATTGTTAACTTTAAATTGTTCATAGGAGCATTTACACAAGAAATTTGGTATTCATGACAGTCCTGTTGTTTCATCCTAAAAGAGCTCCTGAGTTTGTGTGAATAGGTATAATGATATGAACTGATTTATATTGGTTTATTATTATTATATTTTTTTAAACATAAAAAACCCTGCAATTGAAATTGGGTTGTATAGACTGTTTATATACACTGTAAGTCATCATATCACATCACTAAATGAAAATGAGTGGTGTGCACATGCTTTGGACTTTACAAGAGATTCATCAACATATGCCTATGAGTACAAAGAAAATTTTTGGAAATTTGGCAGGAATTTTTTGCTCAGTTTGGCTTACAAAAACATTTACACACACTTTACACACTCATTTATAAAGAAATTTATAAATGAGGCCCAGTGTCATTTTCAACATTTGAACAGTTTGTACCACTCACAAATATCCATAAGTAATCAATGCAAATGACGTCATACATATTTAAATGTGGGGTGTCCCATTCATTTTTGAGTTAGGTACCATTGACAGTGCCAGAGAGAAAAGCAAAAAAGGAATGTTGGGGAATGCAAATAGGAAGTTGTGTCGGAGATCGAGAAAAAGACAAAATTATTTAAAACCTCTATTTAAAACTTGGTAAATAAACTAGAGAAAATGAAATGTATTATGCTGAAATATGATTGACATTAAAAAAAGCTTGGTAAAAATATATCTTTGCACTGGTCTCAGCTATTCACAATTGATGCATGACATCCTCACACAGTCTGTGTGAAGACATGCTTGTCTGGTGGGTAGAGATGTGAATTGGTTAATTAAGTTGTTGGTTAGGGGAGATGAGGACTTGGAGCCCATTCTGCAGTGCCACATTGTGGAGCACAATACACGATCTGACAATCTGGCAGTTTTTTTCTGGTTGGTATAGCAGTCTCCCACCTGACACATCTAGACAATACCATTGCACTTTAAGCAGAATGGCATGAGAGAATGAATCATTGTATTGTCTCTTCTCAGCTCTATGTGGGTTTGGGAATAAAAATGACCTATTCATTAAAATAATTAAATTGCTTTTGATCGATGACATTTTGACTAGGTGCACCTATAGCAACATGATAGTCATTTGCTCTGATTACGTTAGCAGCAAATTGCACTTTGCTGTTGGCCTGCTTACCTGCCTTGTAACACACTCTAATGTACCAACTTGTCAGTTTAACTATGCCAACCAATATGACTGACATGATAGCACTTAAGGATGACTTGGACATCCCCCATCCATTCAAAGGTTGTTAAGAACTGTATGTGGACAGGTGTTGCACGTTGATGTCTCGGAACTTGGGACCAACTCAGCACATAGTTCCAAGAGAATGGCTCTTGGAAATTTAAATTTGCTCATTAGTCCGTCATCATGGCAAGGAAATCGTTGTGGTGTCTGAATACACATTCTCCCTTATTGTTTGGTTGGTGTGGTCTTCTAGCAATACCAAAATTGCCATTGTGCCATGGACAATGCAGCATTCTCTAGCTCATTTATATCATTATGTAGTCTATTAATAGGTTTATGAATGTGTGAAATTACTTCACAGCTGTTTGCAGCCTGTAATTACCCACAATTAATAATAATATATAACGATTTACTATTTCATTCAGATACTGGATTAAACTGTAGACTGCATATAGTTAATTGGAGCAATAAATATCAATACATAGAAACAGATTAACCCATTAACGAGTCTAAAGAAATAAATAAATAGACTCCTAAAAATTATGTTGTGCTTTAATGCTTCTCATGTCCAAGTAGCCTATATACAGTTATTATGGAGCAGCTTAAGTGCGGAATTTGAATGTGTCGTGTGTACTTGGTGGGAGCACCTAATGGCATCTAAGTGATTTTACTTTGAAGTGTTTAGGAGTCATGGGGAAAGCATCAGGAAAAAATGTCAGGAGAAGTGAATCTTGTACCACAACAAACAATGCACCTGCACACACTGTGTTGTCTACAAAGCAGTTTTTAACCAGAAACAATGTGCTTATCCCAAAATTGAGTTTGAAAGGGAAAAGATTCACCACCATGGAAGAAATCCAGAAAGAAATGCAGGAGGCTCTAGACATGATGTCAAAAAATGACTACAGGAAATGTTAACAGGACTGGGACCAGTGTGTCATGTCACAAAGAGAGTATTTTGAAGGGGGTTAAATGAGAAATGCTGTCAGTTATATAACACTAGTTTTTATTTATTATTATTATTTTTTTTTTAGGATTAGCAATTTTAGAATTCCCCCTCATATTTCATTTGTCCTCTAAGGACACTGGGCTCTCAGCTCGAAGTGCAAATAAATCTTCATACACTTCATTAGGCTGATCCACTTGACTTTCTTTTAATCAGTAAATCTAAATAAGCACAGTTAACTTCTTCCAAAAAGACTGTCACTATGAAATGGCTGAAGTGAAGGATCTTTGCAGAAAGGGCCTTCTGTAAAAAGATAACAAAATGTATCTGACTAATGGTATATCTAATAATAGTATATCTAATAATTGTATTAATAATTAATATAATTTTAATTGTGTATAGTACAGTGCAGTATTGGGAAGCCAACATCACACAAGACCCGAAAACTCTTTGGCTCTTCCTAGCTTTACTGATCTCCATTGTAACAACAGCTGAAAGTTTAGGAAAGCCCATATGCTCATTTTCCATGATCTTTATTACTTGTAAAATATTCCTTTGTGGTTTTATTCAAACAGACTGATTTTACCAGCTCTTTGCAAGCCTCAAATGAGCTATTAATTGTTCTTATGAAATGAGGAGTTGAGTATGAAGAATTGAATAACATCCATTTGTTACAATTCCTTGGCGGAGACGCACGCGGACTGGCAATCTGGACTATGTGGGACAGACGGAACACGGAACGAAATCAAGGTCAGAATAATTGGGCAATCGAGTTTTACGGGGCATAGGCAGAAGCGTAATCAAAAGACAAGCGAATATCGAAACCAGGTAAACGGATATGAAATTAAGGCTTGAAGGATATGAGATATTTCATAAGGATATGAAATTAAGTGCACGAACAGAGACGAGGCTGCTGAGCATTTACTTTGCAAGTAGCTGACGTTAACAAGGCCCTTTTATAACTTTTGATGTAGTGCAGGTGTTCGTAATCAGAACTCCGGCAAACTCGAGCGCGGGCATGGCTGGGAAGTGTAGTCCTCGTCCGCCATGTCCATGGGCGGCACTACTGGGAACTGCAGCCGCGAGTTCGCCGTGGCGTAATTTCATCCTGTGTGTGCAAAATGTATTTGCTGTCAGTTATGGCTTGTTTGGGTGTGATTCTGAATGTCAAAAATTGTCACTGTACAGTAGGACAATGACATGCCATGTTTCATCTACAAAAGCTTTTATCATCTCAGTCATGCATTTCTTCAGTGTCACCCTAGGATACATTTTTTTTTGATTTAACAAAATAAAACCCCCGCCAAAAAACAAAACAAAAAAACAACAACCTTATCATAGTGGAGAGGTTTGTGTGTCCCTATGAACCTGAGGGCTGTGTTGTCTGTAGCCTTGTGCTCCTGGTAGGGTCTCTCAAGGGAAAGTGGTCTCAGGGGAGGGGCCAGACTAAGAATGGTTCAAAGACACCCTCATGAAGAAAACAAAGAGAGGAGGAGTTACCCTGCCCGGAGGAAGCCCGGGGCCCCCATCTGGAGCCAGGCCCAGAGGGAGGGCCCCACTGCGAGCATCTGGTGGCTGGGTTTGCCACGGAGCCCAGCCGGGCAAAGCCCAAAAAAGCAACGTGGCACCCCCCTCTCAATCCTATGGGCCCACCAATCATGGGGTGAACCGTGGGGATTGGGTGCGCGGCTACACGGGTGACAGTGAAGGTAAGGGGCCTCGATGGACCAGACTCGGGTGGCAGAGGCTGGCTCTGGGGACGTGCAACATCACCTTTCTGTGGAGGAAGGAACTGGAACTTGTGCGGGAGGTGGAGCGCTACCAGTTAGATCTGGTGGGGCTTACCTCAACACACAGTCTCGGTTCTGGAACCGTACTCCTGGATATGGAATGGACTCTATTCTACTCTGGAGTTGACCAGGGTGTGAGGCGCCGGGCGGTTGTGGAGATACTCACAAGTCCCTGGTTGATCGCCGTTACGTTGGAGTTTACACCGGTGGACGAGAGGGTCGCCTCCTTACGCCTACTGGTTGTTGGGGGGGGGCGGGAACTCTGACCGTTGTCTGTGCATATGCACCGAACACCGGTTCAGAGTACTCGGGCTTCTTGGAGACCCTACACGGAGTCCTGTATGGGGTACCAGTAGGGGACTCTGCTGGGAGACTTGAACGCGCACACGGGCAATGATGGAGATACCTGGAGAGGCGTGATTGGGAGGAACGGCCTCCCTGATCTAAACCCGAGCGGGTGTTTGTTGTTGGACTTCTGTGCTAGTCATGGACTGTCTATAATGAATACGATGTTCGAACATAAGGAGGCTTATAAGTGTACGTGGTACCAGAGCACCCTAGGCCGAAGGTTGATGATCGACTTTGTAATCGTATCATCTGATCTGAGGCCGCATGTTCTGGACACTCAGGTGAAGAGAGGGGCAGAGCTGTCAACTGATCACCATCTGGTGGTGAGTTGGGTCAAGGGGTGGGGGAAGACTCTGGACAGACCTGGAAAGCCCAAACGGGTAGTGCAGGTGAACTGGGAACATCTGGAGGAGGCCCCTGTCCGCGAGATCTTCAACTCACACTTCCGGCGGAGTTTTTCTGGCACCCCTGTGGAGGTTGTGGGGCATTGAACCTGAGTGGGCAGTGTTCAAAGCCTCCATTGCTGAAGCTGCGGCGGAGAGCTGTGGTCTCAAGGTCTTAGGTGCCTCAAGGGGCGGTAATCCTCGAACATCGTGGTGGACACCGGAGGTCAGGGAAGCCGCCCGACTGAAGAAGGAGGCCTTCCGGGATGTGTTATCCCGGAGGACTCCAGAGGCAGTTGCATGGTACCAACAGGCCCGAAGGGCTGCAGCCTCTGCCGTGAAAGAGGCAAAGCAGCAGGTGTGGGAGAAGTTCGGAGAGGACATGGAGAAGGACTTTCCGTCGGCACCTGGAAAACCATCTGCCACCTCAGGAGGGGGAAATGGGGAACCATCAAAGCTGTGTACAGTAAGGATGGGACGCTGTTGACCTCAACTGATTAAGTAATTGCACGGTGGAAGGAACACTTTGAGGAACTCCTGAATCTGACTAACATGCCCTCTATGGTAGAGGCAGTGGTGGAGGCTGATGGGGGATCATCGTCAATTTCCCTGGTGGAGGTCACTGAGGTAGTCAAAAACTACACAATGGCAAAGCCCCGGGGATTGATGAGATCCATCCAGAAATGCTGAAAGCTCTGGGTGTGGAGGGGATGTCTTGGATGACATGCCTCTTTAACATTGCGTGGAAGTCGGGGACAGTGCCCAAGGAGTGGCAGACCGGGGTGGTGGTTCCCCTGTTCAAAAAGGGGGACCAGAGAGTTTGCACCAACTATAGGGGTATCACACTTCTCAGCCTCCCTGGTAAAGTCTATTCCAGGGTGCTGGAATGGAGGGTTCGGCCAGTAGTCGAACCTCGGATTGAAGAGGAAGAATGCGGATTCCGTCCCGGTCATGGAACAACGGACCAGCTCTTTACTCTCGCAAGGATCTTGGAGGGGGCCTGGGTGTATGCCCATCTGTTCTACATGTGTTTTGTGGATTTGGAGAAGGCGTATGACTGGGTCCCCAGGGTTTACTGTGGGAGGTGTTGAGGGGTTTATGGGGTGAGGGGTTCCCTACTTAGGGCTATCCAATCGCTGTATGCCCAAAGCGAAAGCTGTGTCAGGATGCTCGGCAAAAAGTCGGACTCGTTCCAGGTGGGGGTTGGTCTCTGCCAGGGCTGCGCTTTGTCACCAATCCTGTTTGTGATATTCATGGACAGGATATCGAGGCGTATTCATGGTGGGGAGGGGTTGCCATTTGGTGACCTAATGATCTCATCGCTGCTTTTTGCAGATGATGTGGTCTTGATGGCATCATAGGTCCGTGACCTCCAACACTCACTGGATCGATTCGTAGCTGAGTGTGAAGCGGCTGGGATGAGGATTAGCATCTCTAAATCTGAGGCCATGGTTCTCAGCAGGAAACCGATGGAGTGCCTACTCCAGGTAGGGAATGAGTACTTAACCTAAGTGAAGGAGTTCAAGTACCTCGGGGTCTTGTTCACGAGTGAGGGGACATTGGAGTGGGAGATTGGTCGGAGAATCGGAGCAGCAGGAGCGGTATTGCAATCGCTTTACCACACCATTGTGACATAAAGAGAGCTGAGCCAGAAGGCAAAGCTCTCAATCTACCCTTGCAATCTTCGTTCCTACCCTCACCTCTGGTCATGAAGGTTGGGTAGTGCCCGAAAGAACTAGATCGCGGGTATAAGCAGCCGAAATGGGTTTTTTCAGGAGGGTGGCTGGCCTCTCCCTTAGAGATAGGGTGAGAAGCTCGGTTTTCTGAGAGGAACTCAGAGTAGAGTGGCTGGCCTCTCCCTTAGAGATAGGGTGAGAAGCTCGGTTTTCTGAGAGGAACTCAGAGTAGAGTGGCTGCTCCTTTGCATTGAAAGGAGCCAGTTGAGGTGGTTCGGGCATCTGGTAAGGATGCCCCCTGGGTGCCTCCCTAGGGAGCTGTTCCAGGCATGTCCATCTGGGAGGAGACCTCGGGGAAGACCCAGGACTTATATCTCCACACTGGCCTGGGAACGCCTTGGGATCCCCCAGTCAGAGCTGGTTAATGTGGCTCGGGAAAGGGAAGTTTGGGGTCCCCTGCTGGAGCTGCTGCCCCCGCAACCCGATAATGGATAAGCGGTTGAGGATGGATGGATGGATGGATTTAACAAGCTTAAAGTAAACAGCATAGGAAAACTGTGGTCATGACTCTTGCACTCCTTGTGGTTTTAATAAAAATGTCACTACTATCAATGAATTTCCCCTTTTAATTCAGTGATGATAACAGCTCTCTAAACTCCAGTGTACCTGTAAAAATTTTGTCTCTGAACAAATTGGTTTGGTCTTGAATTCCGCAAACAGATAATCGATCTCCCATTTTGAATGAAATATGCAGTTCTCACTGTCGATTTTTCAAATTTTTCATTACAATTTGGGGTAGCTAAGATGAATTATTTCCATACATGAGAGTAGATGTTAAAATTCATGCTGATTTTAGGCTGGCGAACTTGGCTCTCGCCAAGATAAGTACAAACTAAGACGTAGCTTCACAGTAAACTAACGTGATCCATATGTGTCTCCATCCATTTACACTTCCTTCCATATAATGTCCTTCTGTCTGGTGTTGATGGCTGAAGTGTAATGCTGGCTCCAGGGATCAGATTATTTTCTCCCTAGCGCATCAGCACACACAACGTCTGGATTGAGCTAAGTAGGGTACATCTCTGGGGTCTTCAAGTGGGCACCTTCCATCCTCAGTGTTTCGTCGACTAGCCCATGACACCTCAAGAGGGCTCGATGGTGATTCTGGCATCCCAGAATCACCCCCCTCCATCCCCCACTCAACTCAGCCCAGCTAATTTACCTGTACCTCAGCCTTTCTTTCTTTCTATTGTCCTTGAGCTCCCCAGCCAGAATCTTTCCATCTCAACCACAGCCAGATGCTGCTCATCTCTGCTGCTTCAGATAAGTTCTTCACTGTGCGATGCAACTCTTGGTCATTGAATCAGACATCTCTAAGAAACCGGGTTGTAGAGTGTGCCACAAATCCTCGACATCCCACTTCCACTGGGTAAACCCAGATTCTCCATCCTCACTGTTCCGCTTCAGTGGCTAGTTGAGCATACCGCAATTTCTTCCTCTCATACGCCTCATCTACAGCATCCTCTCATGGCACTGTTAACTCTACCAGGTGAACAAGGCGTGCTGACCCAGACCACAAGACAATATCTGGTCGCAGGTTTGTGGCGGCAATCTCAGGTCGAAAAATAAGCTGTTGATCAACATCTGCCAGCATTTTCCAGTCTCTAGCAGCTTCCAGTTGTCCTAGGCGAGGATTGGTTGTAACACCTTTTCTTGGTGGTTGCTCTCCTGGGCGGAGGAATATTGTCTTATAGAAGGGTAAATCACAACTGCATGGGGTTACATATGACATCCACATATTAATAACATACCCTGAAAATAATCAATGACTAATCTTAAAATCAAGAATATTGACTGATGGGCCACACTGAATGAAAGTGTGGGCTGTATATGGCCCAAGGGCTGCCACTTGTCCATCTATGGTCTACATTGTTAACTTGAAAAGGGGCTCTTATGCCTAAGGAAGACACAGTCTCACTTGAATCAGCATATTATCATCATGAGTGTACATGTCTCTTGGTACCTGTCTAGTATTTCTTTTTTGGAAATAAACTTAAAAATTTATATTTTTTGGCTTAGTTGTTAGTGCATGTTTCTTCTAAATAGTTTTTTTATTCACTAATTTCATTTGCATGTGATTTTTTTAAGTGGAAAAAATCTAATATATAACTGTTTTAACCCTTATTCAGTTACACATTTATATATTTACAAATTTGTACTTTTCCCCTTTTTGTAATTTTCAGCTCAAACAAACAATCTCCAGTTTCATTTCTATTGAACATTTCTACTGAACATTCCTGCTGAACATTTCTTCTGAACAGTTCTAGTGAACATTTCTGCTGAACATTTCTACTGAACATTTCTGCTGAACATTTCTGCTGAACATTACATTTTTCTCCTTTCCCTTTCCCAAATATTTCACTGAGAAGAAAAAACAAACCGAGCAACACACAGCAGAAATCATTCAGTTTTTTTCTTTTTATACTAACAAAGGAAAACAAAATTAAAAGTACAAACACCGAAAACAAACCCGCCCCCCCGCCCCCCAGGCTCATCATGGCTACCCAATAATTGTCGCTGGTTATATAGATATTGTAAAACCCAACAACAGGCACAAAAATTTAAGTGGGAAGTGTCCGTAACTCCATAAAGTATACGATAAAGGGATGCCATTTATATAAAAAAAAAAAAAACTATTTTTTATTAGACAGAAATAAAGTAATTAGATAAAATTTCAAAACAATTTTTAAAAAAAAAAAACATCATAATAATACATCACATTTTTCATTTTAGTTTTAAATAATGATCTTATGCTGATTTGTAAAGAGTCCGAGTAGAAGGACAGCAGTTAACCCCAGTCTACAGAGAATAAGACTGACTCACCTATTCTCACCTTAACAGTTCTGAAAGAGGAAGAAAATGATGAGGAATGGATTCAGATTGATCCATTACATGATCTGAGGCTCCATTTTGGAGGTAATGGGTTATGGTGTGAGTATCCTTATAGTGCAGTATATCTGCACTACTTCATCTGTCTAAAGAGTGCTGAAAATGAGCTGGAATGGGATAAGCACTTTTCTGCTCTTATCCTATTACAAAAATGGAAAGCCATAGCTCAAAGATATTTTAAGGGTTTTGGAAAATGCATGAGCAAATTAAAATGCATATGAAATTAATATAATGAACGAAATAAAATAAGACTAGACATTATTTCAGTTGTAGCAGAATAATCCTTAAGATGCTGGAGAAACATGTTTGGGACAGATGTCATGAGTGTTATAGTATATTTATTATTTCCACCTTTACGTTTGGTAATTTCCTAAATTTTCATTACATTTCCGTACAGAATTTGTGATGCTCAGAAACTGAACCACAGTGTTTTGAGATGTTGTGTTACTCTACAAGTAAACTTGATTTAAATAAATTGATGTGGATCCTAAAAAAATAGTTTTGACTGCTTGTGACTATCCATCATAATCACCCAATAATTCCACCATAATCCATTCTCTAATCTAAAACCCTTAATTACCACGGTAACCATGGAGTCTGGCAATTAATTGTTGATTCACAATGAGAGCAAGCATTTGTTGGGCTTTTGTATTGATGTCACATTGCACAAAGCTTGATGAACTCACACTGTGATATGGGATTTATAATTACAGAAAGGAGGAGACATTTGCTCTTGTGTATTTACTGTGTGTGTGTGTGTGTGTGTGTGAGAGAGAGAGAGAGAGAGAGAGAGAGAGAGAGAGAGAGAGTGAGACAAAGATAGAGAGCCCAAGAGAAAGAGAGGAAGTAAGAGGCAAAGAAAATGTGAGAGAAACTGTCCAGCAGCTCAACAGTATCAGCAACTCCACAGCTGTGTTTAAAATGGTGCCCATATACTCCCAATTCCCTACAACTGGCAAAGTATATTAGGGGTATTTCCTTATCAGCTAAGTTTCATTGTGTGGACATAAACCTCTCGCAGTACACTTTCCCCCACTATGCTTTCAGACATGACCTCAAAGTGACAAAACTGGTCGACTAAGCAGAGGATAGGGTGCAGTTTATATATATAGCAGAGGATAGGGTGCAGTTTTTATATATATATATATATATATATATAAACTGCACCCTATCCTCTGCTTAGTCGACCAGTTTTGTCACTTTTTTTTTCCAAAACCCTTAAAATATCTTTGAGCTATGGCTTTCCATTTTTGTAATAGGATAAGAGCAGAAAAGTTCATGCTCCCATATATGTATATATGTATATCTATATGGGAACCTACAAAGTCTATTCAGTAAAGACTTTTATTTTGATATTGCGTTGACGTGAACACCGCCATTTTGTGTGAGGAGTGGCGTGGTGAGAGAGAGAATTAGGTATATTACATTATATTCGGGTATATTACAACGGTAAAAAGTTAAGTTTATACCCGTGACGTATTCCAGAGCCACATTAGTTTGTTTCTAAAAATCCGTTTGTCTTTAACGAGTCTGTTGTAGAAGGCGACGAAACGGGTTTTCCTTCGTGTTTGTGTGTGTGGAGTGGGGAAAGAGGCTTGTTAGCACTTAGCGAGTTATTTGCCGTTGGAGTTGAATACTCGAATTTTCTTTATGTTACAGCTTTCAGGTTTTGTTTTGCTTGTTCAAACGAACTCAAAACGTAAGGGACTTGTCAGATGGGGTCGTGTGTTGTCCATCTTCTGCTGACACCTTCCAAGACACCTCGGTGCGGAAGAGTTTAGGTGCATCTATTATTAGAAGTCACACTGCAGACTGCGATGCAGAGAATGTTTCCAAAATCCTTTGTGAAAGTGCCTTTGGGGATTGTCTTACATTGAAGTGAAGATTGCTGGTATCAGGACTATCTGCCTATTGGACACAGGGTCGGAGATGACTACTATAGCAGAGTCACATTTTAAGGCTCATTTCGGAGAGGTTGTGCTCTCAACTGCCAACTGGGTCCAACTCACAGTGGCAAATGGCTTAGATATTCCCATTATAGGGTGCTTGAAAACAGACCTAGAATGCATGGGGAATATGCTGTATGGAAAGTGCGTGTTCGTGATCAGAGATAGCAACCCCAATGTGACAGAGTTGAAAGGGTTACCTGGCATTGATGAGATGAATGTGTTGAGTGACCTCAAAGATCTATTCATGGCTGCTGAAGGTATGAGGAAGATAGACAGGTATAGCCATGGTGTCAGGGAGGCAAAAGTCCAGCGAGTATTGGCAAACATTAAGACACAGACTGAAGTATTAAACAATAGAGACAAGATTGGCTTCGTGAAAGTAGCTGGGAAGAAAGCAATAACTATTCTCCCATTCAGTGAGTGTGTTTTGGAAGGTTGCTGTAGAATACCACCAAAAGTGAGCTGCCAAGTGTTGGTGGAGGCCTCACCAGAAGTCAGCTTGCCCAAGAGTGTTCTGATTGCTAATGTGCTCGCCAAGACAGCTGGCGGTAAAGTGCCGGTTAAAGTGCTGAATTCTAGTGAAAGGGCTGTAAAGCTTATGCCTCGGTGTAGGATAGCAACTCTGTGTAAGCCACAGGAGGTTGTCCCAAAAGTGCTTGAGTTTGAGGAGAAGGAGGGTGCTCTGCATGTCAAGGCTGTACAGCAACATCAGGTAGAAGCGGAGGAAAGCACCACAGAGCCTTTGCCTGTTGCAGTGCAAACAAACCTTGAAGAATTCACAGAAACTCAGCGTGAAAAACTGCGGGACTTGTTGACAAAGCACAGTGATGGGTTCTCAAAGAATGATTGTGACTTCAGTTATACAGCAGCGGTCACACACAACATCCCTACAGGAGATGCTCCTCCCATTAAGCAAAGACATCGCCGAATCCCACCACAGGTGTTTCAGGAAGTAAAAAAACATGTTAGAGATTTGGTGTCTCAAGGTGTACTCAGAGAAAGCTGTGGTCCTTGGGCATCACTGACTGTGATTGTGATCAAGAAGAATGGCAGCATGCGCTTTTGCTGTGATTATAGAAGGCTGAATAAAGTGACCTGCAAAGAAGCTTATCCTCTCCCTCGCATCTAGATGCCTTGGGGAATGCGCAGCTGTTCTCCACACTTGACCTAACATCAGGCTATTTCCAAGTGGCCATGAGTGAGGAAGACAGGGGAAAGACAGCCGTCACTACTCCCTTTGGACTATTTGAATGGACCAGGATGCCATTCGGACTTTGCAATGCTCCTGCCACTTTTCAACGTTTGATTGGGGTGGTGCTCGGTGATCTGACGTTTGACATACTATTCATCTACCTTGATGATATTATTGTCTTTTCAGAAGATTTTGATAGCCACTGTCAAAGACTAGAAATGGTGTTCAACAGGTTGAGACAACACGGTTTGAAGTTAAAGCCCAGCAAGTGCTTTCTTTTAAAGCCTGAGGTGAAATTCTTGGGTCATCTGATCTCCTCTCAGGGAATACAGGTGGACAGAGAGAAAACCCAGGTATTGGAAACATGGCCTGTACCCAAGAGCATCAACGAAGTGAGACAAGTCCTTGGATTCATGAGTTATTATAGAAGGTTTGTTCCCAGCTTTGATCAGCTGGCCCAGCCGCTTCATGCCCTGGTTGGTAAAGAAGGACAGGGGAAAATGGTTGAGCCTTTTAACTGGACCACTGAGTGCCAGACCGCATTCAACAAACTCAAGCAGTGCTTAATATGTCCACCAGTACTCGCATACCCAAATTTTAGCCAGCTCTTCATACTCACAACAGATAGGAGTTTGCATGGTCTTGGAGCCGTATTGAGCCAACGACAAGGAGGAGCTGAACATGTAACTGCATATGCGAGTCGGGGCCTGCATGGGTCAGAAAAGAATGACCGAAATTACAGTGCTTTCAAGCTAGAGTTGCTTGCCCTAAAATGGGCAGTGACCGAAAAGTTTAAAGAATATCTGATCTACTCCAAGTTTTCTCTGGTCATTGATCATAACCCATTGCACTACCTGGAGACTGCAAATTTAGGAGCTGTTGAACAACAGTGGGTGCTGGCCGAGTATGATTTTGAGGTCTACTACAAGTCAGGATGAGAAAACACAAATGCAAATGTGTTGTCAAGGATCCCATCGGGTGAGGAGCCTGAGCAAGAAGACTCTGGTAAAGACTTCATTAGGATGGACTCCGATGAGGTGCGCACCTGCCTATGGCCAGCCATTGAAAAGCTACACAAAGTACACAGGGATCAAATCAGGCATTGCACTTTTCAGTCATCACCACCACCTTGCACATTTAGACATAAATCTAGGGAAAATGCAGAACAGCAACCAACTGACTCGGAAGACTCTGACGTTCTTTTGTTACACTTGCACCACCCACACATATAAACACAGGGTGTAGAGGGGAAGATGAGGATTAATTAGACACAAGCATTAGGAAGCATGACCACGAGGTGTCTTCTGATGATTCAGTAGGTCAGTCTGTATGGGGGTCAGTAAATTCAGATGGATCTGATGCCGAAAGTGAGAATGAAAGCATTCCTGAGTCTAGACGTTCCCAACGTCGGAACAGATGTACCTTACCTGTTAGGTATAGGACTGACTATGTCTTGAAGTAATTCTATGCAAACCTGAATGTTTTGGAAGTTTCTTTTAATGTGAATGTATCTCAAGCATTTCCAGTTGAATGACTTTAAACCTTGTAATTGTTGTACTGATGATTTCCACTGTGAAGAATGTTTTCCTACCATTCTCTGTTCTTTATTTTTCAGGGACTGAGCCGCTGAACGGAAGTCCAGTGGTATGGCAGGGTTTAGCAGGGGGGAATGTAGGGGAACCTACAAAATCTATTCAGTAAAGACTTTTATTTTGATATTGCGTTGACGTGAACACCGCCATTTTGTGTGAGGAGTGGCGTGGTGAGAGAGAGAATTAGGTATATTACGTTATATTCGGGTATATTACAACGGTAAAAAGTTAAGTTTAGACCCGTGACGTATTCCAGAGCCACATTACATTGTTTCTAAAAATCCGTTTGTCTTTAACGAGTCTCTTATAGAAGGCGACAAAACGGGTTTTCCTTCATGTTTGTGTGTGTGGAGCGGGGAAAGAGGCTTGTTAGCACTTAGCGAGTTATTTGCCGTTGGAGTCGAATTCTCTTGTGTTTTCTTTATGTTACAGCTTTCAAGTTTTGTTTTGCTTGTTCAAACGAACTCAAAACGTAAGGGACTTGTCGGATGGGGTCGTGTGTTGTCCGTCTTCTGCTGGATCAAGCTGCAGCCTTGAGCGTGGTCACAATCGCTAAGGGTCATTGGATGGAGAGACATTACCGTGCCATCTGCTGGACATCATTCAGCGCCTCATCCAAGATAGAAGAGTGGTGATGTACATTATGCACTGTACATGTACATTATGAACACTGGTAAGCAAGTAATCGTGTTTACTTATGTAGCGCCCCTTTCGTGTAGTATCTTTACTTGGGGGAGCTACCCTGAGTTCTTTTCTAATTATGAACAGAAATACCAACCACTGATTAAATCTTTAACCGTTTTTACTACTATATACAAATATTTAACCTAGAAATTTAGTCACAAACATTCAACTTCATATTATATACCGATTAAGCATCAGAAAATGTCTGCACAACACTCAAAATAGGCTATTATCCCCAAATTAAGCAACCAAAAACCCCATATAACAAACAAAATACCAGTACCCAGTTCCCCGTTGCAGGCCTGAATGTAGCTTGCATGCGTAGAAGCCTCAAACAAAATGGCTGCTTCACCATGAGGGCAAGAACAAAAAATGGTACCTGGATACGAATGGGGTCACAGTCACGCAGGGTAGTTGCAAGATAAGAAGACGAAGACAATCACACACGGGTAGTCATCCACGAAGTCCACAGCTCCTTTCTCCGTGACAAACACAGTCTCTGCTCCTCCAGTCGGCTGTTTGCTAACTGCTTAGCAAAGTCCACGTGTTCACTAGTCCAAGTCTTAACAGCTAGCTCTTAGCTATTATACTCGATAATATAACGTCTCTCCGAGGTTATAATCTCCACAGATAGCTTATTACACCACTAAAGTTACATATAGTGCTCTGGTCGACCACTTAACTTGCAGTCATGGTAATTTAAAGAAAGAAAAAACCCGCAGCTAGCGAATTCCCACACCTTCCACACACACGCACCTCTCTCTCTCTCGCTGTTTTTTTTCCTCCACCTCCCGGTGATCTGCCACTCCCTCCCGATTGGTCCATCAACACAACCAATCAAACTGACCCATTTTACATCCACTCCCAAACACACAGGTAGTATAACATCACACATAACAGCTTTAACACTTTAAATCTATTAAATAACTTTTTCTTTATATAAATCAACTTAAACAAGGAAACTATTTTTCACCTCGTTACACTTCCTAAGGGATAAAGACCAAACGGTCGAGGTGGAAAAACTTTATTCATGGAACCATGAACAGCGACTTTTTCCAAAAAGGATTCATATACTCTTCCTATGTGTTCATGAACATTCTGACATGTGATTGGACTGTTTAGCATCCTGTTGGATTTGGAAGTGACCTTTTGTTTCTATTGTGAGCTTAACTGACTCTTGTGTGTCATGATTTCCCCTTGAAGCAGCGTGCTCTAAGCGCGAATGCGTGAGCACCTGCTTTTCCATTGTTGACAGTAGTGACATCTGGACATGTGTGTTTTGTTTATGTTTCTGTCATGTCTCCTCCCTGTTCTGTCATTGGCTGGGATTTCACGTGTGTCTGTATTGCCCTCAGCTGCTAGCAGTTTAGACGCTAATCATGTCCACATATATACCGCGCGCCTCCCAGCACACAACGCGGAAGATTATCGTAGAGTTAGATTAGTTCGTTTAGTAGTCATAGTCATAGTCATAGTCATAGTCATGGTCCATGTTTAGAGTTAGTTCACGTTGGATTATCCGCTCCCAGTTCCTCGTCATAGTTCATGTTTCTCGTTTTGTTTATCGACCCTGTTTTCCGTGACCACGACCTTGATTCATGTTTAACCCTGTGTATGCCTGTTTGCCGATCGCCTGACCTTCGCCCATTTTGGATTATGTTTATGGATCACGTTTTGGATTTGTCTGCCTGTCTCTCTTTTAAAATAAACAACTGTTCATACTGCACTTGCATCCGTCCTATCTCCGCTCCGTCACGATACGTGACATCGTGAATCACTTCAGCATGGTCAAAGAGGAATCCTGACCAATTGTTGTTTAGTTTGTTTACAGTTAAATTCAAATAGTCAAAGTTTATTTTAATTATTTTTGTTTCTTCAATTTTACTTTGTTACAAACTCACCCATAGTGATTAAACATATTTGTTAGTTAAACTGAAAACTGTCAGTGCTAATTCTGTCACTTACCAAGGAGTGGGGGCGTCTCTCTATCCTGTTAGATCCGGGGAGGGCGGGTGCTTGTAGTTAACTATACTTACCTTGTTATCTATACACACACTTCAGGTGGCTGCCGTGCTACAGAACAAATCCTGAAGCCCACCTCACCTCATCTTGAGCATCACTACGTTGCAACACGATAGGTACCAACATACAACCACAAGTTGTACAGAGTCTAAAAGCATTGGGTGGGGGGACTAGGATCCTGTTGCTCACTCAGTCTTCCTTAGTTAAGTGTTGAATAATTCCCCCACAAGGCGGTTGTACATTCCTTCCGCCACATATTGGCGTCACGAACAGGATCAACCAAGTACTATTCTGATTAAGTACACATTCCTTATTTTGGAGCTGGAGCTATATATATATATATATATATATATATATATGACATTAGTGTGCCTAGGATGCTAACACATTTGCACATTTGGCAGAAATGTTTGAAAGAATAACCAGATTATTTAATTATTACTTACACATACACAGTTGGTATGACAATCTAAACTCTGGGTGATATGCCAGATATGGTTTAATTTTCTCCAGTTTCATGCGAATGAAGTCATAATGAAAAGGCAGACCTGCCAACCCCGAATCAAACAAAATTTTAGTCACTTTCTAATTATTATCATTAACATTAAAATTATTTTAATGTTTAGATTGTTCAGTTTAGATTTAACACTTTCTTACCAGCCTATTACATTTTTTGGGGGTCAAGTTTATTTCTATTTTTCACTTTGAGAAAAAAAAGAAAGTGACATTTTTGACCATTTTCTTTGGTGGCTAGAATTTTGGTCTGTCCCTTATAAATACAGTGAAATTATGTCAACTATGCATTTGCCAATTTGTACCTAAGTCGAATATACACTATGACCAAAAGTATGTAGACACTTGAACATCATGCCTATATGTGCACATTCCAAACCCATGGGCATTAACACTGTGTTAGTACCCCCTTTGCTGTAATAATAACTTCCACTCTTCTGGCCTTTCCATTTCCATGACTTTTGACTAGATTTTGGATGTGGCTGTGGGGATTTGTGCTCATTCAGCCACAAGGGCAATAGTGAGGTCAGGAGGCCTGGTGCACAGTTGATATTCCAGTTCATCCCAAAGATGTTCAGTGGGGTTGAGGTCAGGGCTCTGTGCAGGCCACTTTTTTCTTCCAGTCCAACCTTGGCAAACCATGTCTTCATGGAACTCACTTTGGGCATGGGGCATTGTCATGAAGCAGGCTTGGACCCTTGAGTTCCGGTGAAGGGAAATCTTACAGCAAACAAAAACATTCAAATGCTTACAACTTTGTAGCAACAGTTTGGGGAAGGCAAACATACAGTGCATCCGGAAAGTATTCACAGCGCTTCACTTTTTCCACATTTTGTTTTGTACATGTGCTTTTTTTTGTTTTTTATTTTTAAGAAATTTGCAAAGATTTCAAACAAACTTCTTTCATGTTGTCATTATGGGGTATTGTTTGTAGAATTTTGAGGGAAATAATGACTTTAATCCGTTTTGGAATAAGGCTGTAACATAACA
Source organism: Ictalurus furcatus (assembly GCF_023375685.1). Taxonomy (NCBI): domain Eukaryota; kingdom Metazoa; phylum Chordata; class Actinopteri; order Siluriformes; family Ictaluridae; genus Ictalurus; species Ictalurus furcatus. Next base: position 17,918,081 of record NC_071267.1, read on the forward strand.
AAATGTGGAAAAAGTGAAGCGTTGTGAATACTTTTCCGGATGCACTGTATGGTTGTGATAGTCAGGTGTCCCTATATTTTTGGCCATACAGTGAGATTTCCCATGACAGAATGTGAGGGCACCGCATCAGTGCATCTTTCAAGCAAGAAAATGGAGATGAGATGAGAGCACTGGCCAAAACATTAGTAATGTGAAATGTGGCAATGTGAGATGGTCATAACTAATGTAATAAGAAAAACCAAAGAAAACACACCCTCAACTTGGAATTCCTACTTGGGAACATAAGATGGTCTCCTCAAGCCTGAAGTCAGCAAGTGATGTCAAATCAACATGGCTGCTCACAGCATGAACAGAAAACAAAGTAGAACTTTTAAATAGGTTATGCAGTATATTCAAGTATTTGCTTTGAGGAGGAGATTAGGGGGAGGAGTATTAGTTTTGAGGAGGTGGAGTTACATCACTCATCACAGTTAGCTGGCTAGCTTGTTGATAACAATGGCCAAAAAATGGAGGTGTCCATGTTTTTTCTTCCCACTTTGTAGCTTAAACACACCAAGGTCGAAAATGATGTAGTTCTGACTTCCCACTTCCAAGGTAAGCCAAATGCAGCATAACTACCAGAAGGTTCAAAACACAGATGCATCTATTAATCATTTCAGTTTGTCCATTGACTCATCTGTCGTTTTTCTGGGGGAGAAAGATGACTGCTCTTTTGGCATATTTTTGAGTAATAACCTGCACCAATATGCCATGATGTTAAAATGTGGAACTCTTATGTAATATGCATAAAGTCTGAAAAGCTACAAATGCTAGCCCAACACCTAACACCGAATCTTTTTAGGACATATTTTTATTCACACAAGCAAATTGTTATGAATTTGACATTGTCATAGTTTGTTGGTCTATTGGTGCTTACAGTTTCCCATACAGACAGACAGATGTTTCTGCAATACTGTATTAGTGTAAAAACCACCAACATATGATTAACATATGACACTCTTAAATATAAAACCCTCCATGATTTGAGTTAGAATTATAAAGGAAGAGAAAATACAACCATGTGCAGCACCTGAATGCCAATGGTTTAGGGCCTTCTACTAATGCTTTCAAATATAACTATTAGTGATATTAAATCTGTCATACATTTGAAGCAAGACTGACAAAGAGAAATACTTCAGAGAGTTGTGTTCACATTAGTCCTTCATCAGTTGGTGATTAAATAGGTGTGTTTACAGACACTACTCAAAGCTCAATACTTATTCATTTCTGGTCACAGTATATCTTTACATTTTTTAACTTTATGCATGATATCAGCACATCATATCTGTTTTGATGCCAAGACCACACAATTGCCAAATTCTGGCCTTCATAAAAGGACAAAATGTCTCAGCCTGGCATAGTGTAAATTTTCATCTATGCAGAATTGTGTATATGATTGTACCAGGAACACATATGAATGTGATTATACATTGGAACGTGTTTGACATTCCTGTAGAGTGTTTCAGAGTGGTTGATTAGCATGGTTACATAGTCAGTGTATTTACTGCCGTCTGAAACCGTCGAAGTTATATTTGACTTATCTGATATTAACTTATCTAAGACGAATATTCAAAGTTGTTTTTGTTAAGAAAAATGTAACTTTTATAATTGTTGCACTACTGTATTTGGAATGTAAAATGAGGTCTTATAAACATCTCATACTTTTGCAATATGCAGTCACTTAGTGTCTCTGCACTGCATTAAAAGTGACACTAAAAATGGCAGTCTAAAAAAACACATCAGAATTTATTAACTGAGATCATAATCCATCCTTCCTCCCTGACTTCCCAAGTATTTCATTTTTCTGTATTCTAACAACATTATCAAAGCATTTGAGTTACTCACTGTGTGTAAGCCTAGGGCAAATAGAGTAATGAATGCAGCTGACAAATCATGTAAATATTGCCTCTATATTTGACTTTTTCAATATTTTGCTTTTGGTAAATGGTGTGAAGTGTGATAGTTTAATAGATTCTGTTGTCAGCAAATGGGAAACAGTTTTAATTGATGCACAAATGTGACCATTTGTAGTTTTTATGTAAAGAAAGGGCAGAAAAAGAGAAAGACAGAGAGACAGCTTGTTTACTTTTCACAGTTTGTGATGTGAGAAAGATCACTGAGTTACTCAAAACCCCTATCCTGTCTGTTTTTCTGTCTTCTTTTGTTTCTTACTTTCCCCATCTGTTTCTCCACTCTTCCCATGTCTCTATAACTCCATACCTATGTCTTTCAATAACTCATTACTTATTTTTTCTCCATTTAGTTCATCACTCTTAACCTCTACTATCCCTAGTGCTTCCCTCAAAATCTACCCCTTCATTTCAACCCCACCTCTTTGCCAACTGTGTGTTTTTGTGTAGATCTTTTTAGTATAGATTGTGCAGTTTTGCTCCTCCTGGAGTGACTGCTGTAATAAAGAGCTGCTGTACAGTCCTGCGGCGGTGAAACAAAACTAATTAGGGTGACAAGTGGGACCTGGTCAACTCAGTTGGCTGCATAGGAGGCTGCTTCATCTCCACTGTTGTCCCTTCCTCATGGGAACACTGACAAATACTCTCATTTTCTTCAGGACAGTTAGTGGGTCGTACAAGGAAGAGGAGGAGATGTCTGTATATGAATCTCTGGTGACATCTTGGTCGAGCAAATCATGACTGCTGCACTAGTTTGTAAAACTTGATTAAAGTGACTGATTTTGCTCCTCGCTTGCTCTACACAGCATAAAGCAGCAACATTTCCACATGCAATTAATGGACAAGGCTGTTAATTGCTTTCTAGAGGACGATATCGGAGATTAGGGAAAAGAATGGAGAGGAAGGCTGCATGATTTGTCTTTTAAATAAGAAGATAACTAGGGAGAGGGATCCCTTGCTCAGGGGTGTGTTTGTCCATTAACCCATAATGCCAAATGTCTAATATAAGATAGGGGAGATAGTTGATCATTCGTTTTTAAGATTAAAGAACAAATGTCAAAGGATGTGGAATTAGTTCAATGTGGAATAAAACATGTTTTCATCCACTTTGTGCAAGTTTCCTGGACATTAAGCTTATACAATATTAGACATAATATATATTTTCTAAGACTGGTTCCTTAAGTGTTTGTAGGTAAATCTTACCCCCAGATTAATTACCAGTATGATAAAACCATTACCAGTATGATCAGACCATTAGCAGTATGATCAGACACATTTGTAGATTAGTAAAATCATGTGTGTGCTGAAGAAATGTGCTAATCTTTTGTAAACCATACATAAAAAAACATGATGTAGACATTTATATTTCACCCATGCTGAAAACAAAGTGAGTTACTAAATGTGGCGGATAGAGAATAATTTGATTAAAAATAATGCTTTGATATAGCGCTATCACTTGTTTCTTGAGCTCTTGTAAATCGAATATGTGTTCTGTACAATGATTCAAGCCGCAGGGTAAATTTACTTAAACGCAGACCTCACTCTGTATGTGAGTAATGTTTCACTCACAGGAAAGGAACAAATTTAATTTGAAAATGGGTTGTTGAATTACTTCAATTATACTGCATGCTGAATCTTCTTTAAATGGATCCTAGCAAATGTATTATGCCTCCTAATTACTGATGAGCTTTGAAAAGGGAATGATTTCTGTTGCTTCAGTGTAGTTTGACTCCCTTATTTCCCTTTGCTGCAGCAGCTTGGCACTTAGTGTAAGAGCACTCTAAATATTTAACTCTCGAGCATTAGCACCTTATTTTACAAAGTCATTCCCCGCCTTCATAAGCAGATGTAAAATTGGAGGAATGGAATTATGATGTCACTCGGTGTGTAGGTTGCAATTAGTCAGAGCAAAAGCATGCAGCTGTGCTGAACACAACAATGAGAGTCATTTTGGAAATGAAATAACTGAGGTTGCATTTTAAATATCTGCTTTGGGCTGACAGAAGCAATGCAAATACACACAATATTAACCACGTCACAAGAATAGATGTACAAACACACACACACACACACGCTAACCTCAGTAGCGCAATAAGTCTGCAAGAGAAAATCACTAACTAATGTACTAACTATTCTTCTAAAATAGTGAGAACTACTCATTAATTACTTAATTAATTACACAGTATGTGAGTAGGAGTTGACTATTAACTAAGCAGTAATTAACTGAGTCTTAAATATCTCACATATTAGTGAACTATGGCTCTTTTATAATAACTACTGATTAATTACTAACCATATCAACAGTGATTACCAATAGCAAGCCTTACCTTTCTCCTGGAGATCTACTATCAAATATACCTCAACCTGTTCCAACACTTCTGCGTCTAAAATGTAAATGTTTTTATAGTTCCCTTTCAAAGGGAACTTCGACGTTGCATTTAGCATAACAGTATGGGAACTCCTTGCGCGCGTGACCGGTATCTGAAGCTTGTGTAAAATCATGCCTCTACCCATAGGCCTGCCATGATCAGGTGACGCGGCAATTAAGCGCGTCGCATGATATATATATGGCACCTGTGAACCACGCCGCCAGCCTTATTATCTTCAGCAAGACTGCACGTCTGTTGTTTGTGTGACAAAAAACGTTTCATTTCTACTCAATATTTTTCTCAAAATCTCTTAACTTTTCTATCCTTTTTTAGAGGAAAAGAGAGGTGAGTAATGAGCGAGAAAGAATTCAAGAAGTGTGTTACGGCTTGCTCCCGTTTCATCATGGGGGAAAAGTGCACACTTTCTGGGTGAAGTGTTTAGCGGTGTAGTATGTGATGGCGGCCCCGAGAGGCTGCGCATGGTAATGCCTACATTAAGTAGCTTGGCTCGCGACTCGCGCTCTTCTTGGAAGCTGAAGCAAGTCGGGTTTCAGAGCCTCGCGGATCTGGGCTGGCTGCTGCCGAGGCAGCCAGCCGTCTCAGGTTCGGGGGATCTCTTATAGATCCGGAAGAGGAGCCGGAGATGAGCACTGCTCTATCTCTTGCTCTGTCTTCCGGATTCGGCTCTCCGCTGGATTTTGGAGCTCGCGTCGTGACTCCTCCTTCCGCTATGGAAAGCCAAAAGGTAATAATTCCTCTCTGACTCCGAGGAGTTAGAAGGATGTGTTAAAAACTGAGAGCAGCATATAAAGAGCTGCTTGAAGTGATTACCCAGTGAAAGTAAATGCCTCACACTGCAGAAACTCCCCTGTCTTCCAGAAGTGCATGACAAAATCTCAGGCTTCTGGGGGAAAACCATGCATAAGCCATATTCATAACCCCACGATGTTGGATTATTTGGCCATTGTGGGAATGAACGGCATGGCTATTTAGCTATGCTCAAGGTGGAGGAGGCGCTTGCGAGCTACCTCTCTCCATCGACGGCAGGTAATTACGGGGGCCGGCTTGCATCCAAGCCATGTAAGGCCACCGTGGCGTTGGTGGGCAAGCCTATGCAGTAGTAGTCTTGCTTGAGGGTCACTGCAGACAATGACAGGGTTGCAGGCCTACCAAGCAGACCTGCTGAGTGAGCTCAACATATGGCGGCATTCAAAAAAGCCAGTTCTTTCCCTGTTGTCTCGAGCTCACCCAGGCGTCCACGAGTGGAGCCTGGGCCAGCACTAGTGTGAGGGAGACCCAGAAGGCGAGTATGGCAGCCTGCCAACCCCCGCAGACAGCCAGGGAAACCGGGCAGCCACAGTCGCGGTCTGCTACTAGGCCTGATCTGAGAATAGTCATAAAGGCCAAGCAGGCAAAGAAGAGCGGTCCTGAGGGGCCGTGGAGGGATGTATCAGGGGACATGAGGTTGTTAGGCAGGTAGGCCCCAGTGCTACTGTAGGGCCTCCCCTTGCCAAGGCGGTCCCCAAGTTTTCAGTGTTCTCTGGTCAGCGAGCTGTCACAGGGCAATGAAAATCTGATGCTTTCCTTCCAATAGAATGTGGAATAGTTAACGTCACTAAAAGACCATTGGGCAGCGTGCAGACTACTGCCAAATGTGTCTCCATGGGTTCTGTCTACCGTAGAAAGGGTTAGCGGGTCCAGTTTATAGCTTGACCCCCCCCCCCCCCCCGTTCACAGGTGTGCTCATCACAGCAGTCAGCACAGACCAGAGCCCGACAGCGCAGGAAGTAAGTTCCCTTTTGGACAATGGGGCCATAGAACATGTACCCCGTTCCCGAAGGGAGGGAGGTTTACAGCCACTATTTCCTGTTCCGCAAAAAAGTGGGAGTATGCGGCCAATTTTAGATCTGCGTCATCTGAACCGTACTCTTCGGACATACAGGTTCAGAGGCTGATGCTCAAACTTATCGTGCCACAGATTCAGTTCGAGAACTGGTTTGTGGAGATAGATCTAAAAGGTGCATATTTCCACGTAGGAATATTGCTAGCTTTATCCCCTCACACCTTCACAAAGTGCATGGATGTCACTCTGGCTCCATTGTGACTCCAGGGCATCTGTGTACCAAACTACCTGGATGACTGGTTAATTCTAGCACGATCCAGAGAACTGGCAGTTCAACATCGAGATGTTGTTCTCGCCCACATGGAGAGCTTGGGGCTCAGGTTGAATCTCAGAAAAGTATGCTTTCCCTGGTGCAGTGGACAACTTTTCTAGGGGTTACAGGATTCTACTATGATGAGGGCGTTTCTATCCCCAACATGCGTAGTGTCAATCCTATCAACACTGAGCAAGATAAAGCTGGATCTTGGGAGACTATTGGGGTGGAGTCCCACCCAAGCGGGTTGGCGTGTGTTCGCCTCTGAGGAACCAACACATGGCCTGCTGTGGTTCGCCCTTACTCCTCCCGCACAATTAGGGCTGGACGCCATGGTGCACATGTGGCCGAGGTCACATCTGTATATTGCTCCCCCCATCGCTCTGCTCCCACAAGCTCTAGCGAGAGTTCGCCAAGACAGTCTGCTAGTAGCACCTTTTTGGCCAGCTCGAATATGGTTCTGAGAGATAATATCCCTGCGAGATGGCACTCCTTGGGAGATTCCCGTCCGCAGGGATCCACTGTAGACCCAGTAAACTGCGCACTAGCTACAGTCCTGGAGCTCTTACAAGAACATTTCTCAGCGGGGTGGGCTTCTTCTACAATCAGGGTTACGTGGCTGCCATTTTGGCCAATCACGCCCCTGTTGATGGAGCCTCTGTGGGGCAACATCCTCTAACTTCGAGGTTTATGCGTGGTGTCAAATGGCTGAGGCCCATCTGCAAGCCGCGCATACCTTCCTGGGACCTTCTGTGGTCCTGGAAGGTCTGTCGGGTGCCCCATTTGAGCCCTTAGAGTGGATCTACTGTCTCAAGCCGGAGGGCTGATTTATCACCTCGGCCAGAACTATGGAAACTGTGGGTCTGGCCCCTGAGGGGCACCAGCTCATAGATTCTGGTCTCACAACTGAGGTTGTAGAGACCATGTTAAACGCTAGAGCACCATCCACAAGGAAATTGTATGCGCTCAATTGGCGGCTTTTTGTCATGTGGTGTGAGGAACGTCAGCTAGACCCAGTGAACTGTGCAATAGCTACAGTCCTGGAGTACTTATAAGAATGTTTCTCAGCGGGGGGGGGGGGGGGTTCCTTCTACAATCAGGCTTACTTGGCCGCCGTTTCGGCCAGCCATGCCCCTGTTGTTGGAGCCTCTGTGGGGCAACATCCTCTAACTTCGAGGTTCATGCGTGGTGTCAGACGGCTGAGGCCCATCTGCAGGCTGCATATACCTTCCTGGGACCTTGCTGTGGTCTTGGAAGGTCTGTCAGGGGCCCCACTTGAGCCCTTAGAGTCAGCCTCTGAGAAGCTTCTGACTCTAAAGTTAGCTCTTTTACTGGCCCTGACATCTCTCAAGCGAGTAGGAGGTGTCACGAATCGGGACGGTGCAGAGATAGGACGGATGCAAGTGCAGGATGAACAGTTGTTTATTTAGAAAGTGAGACAGGCAGACAAATCCAAAACGTGATCCAAAACGTAATCCACAAACATGCAAGAGGTCAGGCGATTGGCAAACAGGCATACACGGGGCAAGGCAGGAATCTAGGTCGATAAACAAAACAAGAAACGAACTATGACGAGGGACTGGAAGCGGATAATCCAGCGCGAACTAACTCTAAACATGGACCATGACTATGACTATGATCCAAACTAAACTAACTCTAAACATGGACCGTGACTATGAATACGCTACAAACTTAACTAACTCTAAAGTATTAATCTTCCGCGCTGTGTGCTGGGAGGCGTGCGGTATATATGCGGACATAATCAGCGTCTAAACTGCTAGCAGCTGAGAGCAATACAGACCCACGTGAAATCCCAGCCAATGACAGAACAGGGAGGAGACATGACAGAAACATAAACAAAACACATGTGTCCAGATGTCATTACGGTCAACAACGGAAAAGCAGGTGCTCACGCATTCGCGCTTAGAGCACGCTGCTTAAAGGGGGAATCGTGACAGGAGGTCTACAAGCTCTCTCTGTTGCCCCCTCCTGCCTTGACTTTACCCCTGGATTAGCCAAGGCCTTCCTGTATCCTAGGCCGGATTATATTCCTAAAGTGCCTACATCGGCTGCCCACCCTGTGGTGTTGCAGGCTTTCTGCCCTCCTCTGTTTCTCACACCGGAACAAGAGAGGATGCACCTGCTGTGTCCAGTAAGGGCTCTCTGCAATTACGACCACCGCTCCAGCCAGTGGCGTAAGTCAGAGCAGCTACTGGTCTGCTTTGGCAGCGACAGGAAAGATGATGCTGTGTCAAAGCAGCGCATCTCTAATTGGATAGTGGAAGCAATCTCTAGGGCTTACAACACACGGTCTCGCCAATCCTCTGGGCATAAGAGCTCATTCCACTAGGGCGGTCGCCTCCTCGAAGGCTTTGTCCAAAGGGGTATCCTTGCAGGATGTGTGTGCGGCTGCAGGGTGGTCTACGCCACACACATTCATTCGTTATTACAGCCTGGATATTCATTCTACCCCGGGCTCGAGTGTCTTGCAGTGACCCTCGGGCTTGGGTATTTTTGAACAGGCCGTACCCTCGGTATGACGGAGTGGGTATTCCCGTTCCCATACTGTTATGCTAAATGCAACGTCTCGTTCCCTTCTCAGGGAACAGGGTTACAGGCGTAACCCCGACGGTTTCCTATGAGTTTTAATAGGTTTCCTCAGAGGAGCACAGAGTCAGAGCATTGTTTTTATTTAGCCAGTCAAGGTCTAAAGAAAGAAATGTACAACAATAACCAGGCTGTAATGTAGCAATCAGTAACAAATTCTTTATTAATAACATATTTTCAACTTTGCAAATTTTTCCATCCATACACTTTCTATACCGCTTATCCTTCCTTCAGGGTCACGGGGAAACCTGGAGCCTATCCCAGGGAGCATCAGGCACAAGGCGGGATACACCCTGGACAGGGTGCCAATCCATCACAGGGCACAATCACATACACATTCCCACACCCCCTCATACACTACGGACACTTTGGACATGCCAATCACCATGCATGTCTTTGGACTGGGGGAAGAAACCGGAGTACCCGGAGGAAACCCCCGCAGCACGGGGAGAACATGCAAACTCCGCACATACAGGGCCACGGTGGGAATCGAACCCCTGACCCTGGAGGTGTGAGGTGAACGTGCTAACCATTCAGCCACTGTGCGCCCCTTTTTAATTTTTTTTTTAAAAAAATAACACAAATTAGTAATGAATTACTGTGTGGGATTCTGTTCCACATCATCATTAACTAGTAATGAGTTTACACATGTTTTACTTTACAATAGGTCCACACCTTCAATTACTACTGAACAACAACAGAGTAACACTTCAATAATTACTAATTGTTCTTGCATAGCTGCTGGGATTGGTTCTGGATCCACCGTGACCCTGATCAGGCTTGAAGAACGAATCTCTTTGCTCATGTTCATGTAATTTTGATTTTACAACAGCATAACAATTTAATAATTTCCCCAATTTAACAATAAATTGCCACTCTACCCCTGGACATAATTACTGAACTACATGTCCACAAAACCCTTCTGTGTGTGCCTATAGCATTCTGAACACAGTTAGATTGTGTTTCTATTTTAGATCAAGTCAAGTGGCTTTTATTTTCAAGTATATATGGCTGTTACAGTACACAGTGAAATGAAACAACATTCCTCCAGGACCATTGTGCTACATAAAACAACATACTAACCACATGAGACGACACAGAACTAAATAAGACCTACACATTTCTACATAAAGTGCATGTGCAAATGTGTGCAAACAACACAAGACAGTACAGTAACTACTTAAACAGGACAATAGGCACAGTAAGTGACAGTGTAGCACTGAGACCAGTATACAGTTCTAGTGTGGAAATGTCAGATATACCACGTAGTGCAAAAAGAATAACAATATATGCTGTGAAAGTAAACATAAAATACTATGACATAGTATTCAGCAGATTAACTTATACCATATATGGGCATAGCATTTATTGCATTAGCAGACAGGTAAAGAGTATAATGGTGACAAGAAATTAAACATGATTTGGGAACAAAAGGTCTGATATGTGGAGTGTTTTGATCTATGGTTTATTGATTGATGGCCCTGGATGAGCCTCAACATTGACCAGGGTCTCTGCATGCCTTCTCTCTGTGAGTGTGTTAGACACAAAAAGCACTGTGTTTTCTTTCAGATCTTATGCTTTCAGAAACCTGACCTTGTGTGAATGAATCTAGGGAGACTCACTAAATACTCAAAGAGGCATCAACACTCAAAAGTCTCAAAAAAAATTTGTAGTATAGTGTACTTCCCACTAGCTTGTGTGGTGTAGGGAGTGCAGAGACTTGGCCTTGATTATATAATTACCCTAAAACAAGTCAATTACAAGGAATGGTCACAAATAAAAATTGGAATTAATTCTTTTTGGGTTGTCAAATGTTTCTATTAGTTGGTTTTGAATGAAGCATGTTAGCATTTTTGGTTGCATTTGCTGAACCAACATTTTGAACCTGCAGAGTACTCCATGTATACTCCAGAATATTATGTGATGCATAGTGGAGAGTATTTGATATTTATCTTTTCCTTTCCTGATGCATACATTAACCCATGGGTTCCCAAACTTTTCCAGGGCAAGGCCTCCCAAATGACATTAACATTTGACCGAGGCCCCCCTTTTGCAAGATGTCTTTAAAACACATTAAAAATACAGACTTCTGAATATATACCCCTTTTTATTAATAATTACATCTTACATCTTTACATTACATTACATTAGGAATTGATTGTGTGTGTGTGTATGGTTGTCTGAGAGTGAGAATTTATTTTTCACACCAAATTGTTGAGGCCCTCCAGGCACCCCCGGGCCGCGGCCCCCACTTTGAAAACCACTGCATTAACCAAATTTATTGTAGTACAGTACTACTCATGTACTGCATTTACAGTGCACATTTGTCTAGATAAACATTAACATAAGCTTGCAAAAGATTGGTTATTTTACTTTTGTAACCATTAAGCCATTTTAAGGAAGTTCTGACAGCAGAACAAGCTGTTGTGACTGATTATATGTGATGTATTAGAATTAATGAAAATTAAGCATTTGCATTTTAATAACATAATTATCATAAGTTAGATGGATTCATTAGTCTTTATTAGTATGGAATCATCTTAGACAAGTGCAACTCAACAGAGCATGGGCAATTTAATTAAACGGAAAGAAAAGGTCCACTGTATGACATGCAGGCACACACACACACACACACACACACACACACACACACACACAGAGGGGTAAAGGTAGATTACCCAGATATGGTGGGTTGCAAGGTATCTGTGAAAACTTCAGACTCCAGAATCTACTGGATTTAAATGGAAGTGTCACACATTTCTCTCTCTCTCTCTCTCTCTCTCTCTCTCTCTCTCTCTCTCTCTCTCTCACACACACACACACACATGCACGCATGCACACAAATCACATCATGTCTCGCCACATCAAATTGCTGTTAACCAGTAGGCAGCCCAATGACAGCTGGGTAAGAGTTGTCATGATGAAAAACCATCATGGTCTAGTGAGGTGTGTTGATCCATATAAATTAAGAATACACCTCAATTACAAAGACTGACACTTTCACTAAGCAGAAAACCTATTTGCAAAAACGAGAGCGACAACAGAAACACTTCAATTTCTCCCTCTCTTGCTTTCTTGTTGGCCATCTTGGTCTCATGTTTTTTTTCTCTAAGTCTGTTCCCTCCACCATTGTACATTCTTTAATATGCACATCTGCATAAGTATGCACTTTTTAAAACCCAACCCAACAATTATACTTAATTATAGTCCTTTCCCTTGGCGTCTGAGCTTTGTTAATTAATTATGTCTAAGACGTTGTGCACACTCAGTTTCCATGCTGATTATCATCAATTAATTAACAGTGTACATAAAGATATACAACAGCTATGTCTTTGACTTAGACAGGAAACCTTTGCACTGACTGAATATAATGCCACATATCCTCATTGGTTACAATATTTCTATGACCTTATACTTAGCAGAGAAGGAAGAAAAGGAGATTTGCTAATGGGCATTATGCAAAACAGAGCATTAAACTCTATATGTTTAAGGAAAAACAGAGATTTATTGTTATATTTCTCTAGGCCTGAAGTTCAAAGACATAGGTATTGCAAAAGGCACTGAATTAACTCCAAACTAGAATATGTGGACTGCACAATTACTAGCATATTAATCTGCAACTCTAATTAGCTGTAACTGTGGCAGGCCTGATAAAATGTTTTATGTAGAGGTATGCCTCCTTCATAAAGCTCAGACTTTTAATGAAAAGATACACAAAAGGAACAGTTCAGGTGTGTTCCCTGACCTCAGTCCACATTTATATTCTGTCCCATCTCCAAACGCACAGAAGTCAGGCAATAAACCGCTTTAGAATGCTTAATACATGGTTATGGTTTCTGAAACAGAATAAAATCGCACAGACTGTGGTTTCTTGGGAAATGTAATGAGAAGGATTGCCTTAAGACACATTTTATGCTCACTGACTAAACACAGATGTTTCCCTTTGGTATTTTGTGAGCATAGCCTGGTGCTGTTTGAGCATGAATGCAGGTGTTCACAAGATCTGCTGATTGGTCACAATGCTGTTGTTCTCTATCTCTATTAACGATTAAACTCATTGCAGTAATCAGGCTTTTTGTGATAGTCCAGGTGTATTACGGATGAAATTCGCATAAGTATGAACTGTAGCAACACTGTGATAACACCAATTAAATGAGCATAGGGATCAATAGAAGTTAAATGGCAATGTGGAATGATTTTAAATATGGCTATTAAATATGGCCTGAGCTCAAACGTCGTGCTCGGCTGACTTATAAAACATACACAAATAACAAGTAAATACAGTGACAGGATGTCACGTAATAGAGGTTGAGACAGATGCAAGTGCAGAATTTTCCAGTTTAATAAAGAACAAAACAAAATACAAAAGACACTATGACCTTGAGGTAAAACACTATGGCAAATCTAAACATAAACCAGAGACGTAAACACAGCAACAAGAACTACACCAAAGAAAGACAAACGTGAGACAAAGAGTGCAGTGCAAACTGTGGCTACACACACACACACACACACACACACACACACACACACACACACACACACACACACACACACACACACGAGTGCTCGATTAACAGGAAAGTGATTCAGGTGCAGGTGGTCATGTGACTGTGATGCAGTGACTGCTGGGAACTGTAGTTCAGAGTTCCTTCTCTGATTACATGACACAGGAATTATTTTTATGGACACCTTGAAACATTTCTCACAGTAAAATCTGAAAGCACACTGTTACCTGGGAGTTCTACAAATGTTAAATATCTCCTTAGCGAAAACATCACCATATAAATTAGTATATGTTTTACTTAAAAAAAAAAGGTTTAGAATATATGGCGTGTCTACCATACAAATCTCAGTCAGGGTCAGAGTCGTGTTATAGAAAATTAATTCACACCTTCTGACCAATCAGAATTGAGAATTGAGCAGTGCTGTTGTATAATTAATATCAGTGCAACAGACAAAAATAAAACAAAGGAAAACTGTCAGGTCCATGCATTCCGTTAACTCCAATTCCCAGAACACACCGTGGCCTACTGACAGAGCCACCACGGACTATATTCCCCAGCACCACACCCCACCGGAACATTCATGCTCAACTCAAAATGGTAATTAAGTAATAAAAGCTACATATGACAAAATAAATATTTTAAGAAACTATGAAATTCTGAAATCAGTTATGAGTATGAGCAATGGCATTAATAGGTAGAAGGAATGTCTGAAAAAGTTTACAATCTCTTTTTACAATCAGCATCCCAGCCAGTACACTCCTGCAGCACTCAGCTTTACATACTGGGAATCAAACATGTTTTGTAATGGCTATGGCCAAAATAGGACCAGAGAAACACTCTGATATAGAATACTGTGACAAAATAGTATGTTTAATCCGATATTTTGCAATACTCCTTATGTCTGTAGCATACAGTTTTGGACCTCTAGCTATATACACATTGTTCTCCTTCTACCTGTTGGTCATGTGGCTCACTAATTTTTGTGAGAGTGACATACATTACATATTAAGGAATGATTAATAATAATAAAAAAAGGTTTTTAATTATTTGCTAGAAAGTACAGTGTCAAACACTTGGACTCTATGTTGATTATTCCTTATTGAATAACACTGATTATTTTCAGTGTTATTTTTTCTTTGCTATGCCTCTTGCATGTTCTTTCTGTAGTTTACTCTGTTCATAGTACACTTCCTCTATCCCAATGATTCTGGTGTTCTGAATCATTTTACTCTACTTATACCTTTTACAAAGCCAATATGTTGACTGTTACTTTTTGTCCTCTTATCCCTGACCTTTCTTTCACTGCCTCTCTGTCTGTATTTTAGTATCTGCCACAGCAGCAACAGCTCATGCTCTGCTCTTTAGCCTAATATGTTTTTCTTCACACTTCCTCTCATGGTAATCTCTCCCTGACCCTTTGCCATCTGTTCTCCTTCTCCAGTTTTTCTCATAAAGATGGAAACACTGCTTTCTGTAGTCTGACTGGAGTAAATTGAAGGGCCACGTCTAATGTTACTCTCCAAGAGAAACGGAGAAAAAGCTAAATAATAAACTCTAGTAAGAAGAAAAAGCCATAATCTTTCCAGTCACTGAAGCCTGTTTCTGCAGCAGTGAAATGCAAGGAGGCATGAAGGGAGTCTACTGTAATAAAACAGCAGATTTTCTGAAAAGAACCGACACACTGACGTATCTGATGAATGGGTGTCTGGGGCACAATCTAATTCCACACATTTCAGAGACAATTAATTGACGGAAGCATGCAAACAAAGACAATGAATGTCCCAGCTGCTTTACATTTTTTTCAGCTCTTCTCACCTTTTATCATACACACAAAAAATGACATCTCTCACCAAGCTCACTGCAGTGCCCACACATTTGGAAATCACATGGAATGGCAAGGACAATAGTAAAACCATTACTCTTTACTGAAAAACAACAACAAAACAACGATGTGTGTGTGTGTGTGTGTGTGTGTGTGTATATATATATATATATATATATATATATATATATATATATATATATATATATATATATATATTTAAATATATTTTCCATGAATGATGCAGAGATATTTTATACACTTTAAATGATCTATACTATCTGCTTACAGAAATTAGGAAAATAAGGAGCTAGTTTTAACTGCTAGCATGCTAACTAAGTGGATTTCCTTGCTTTAATTTTGACCTTGTTGATGCTATATCGAATGCACATAAGCTTAATAGATTCAGGTTGCAAATGGCCCAGCTATCAAAGATGGAAAAAGTTGTAATGTTAATCAAAAATGAAAAGATTAGCCAACAAAAAGAACCCATTTCAATTATTTCAACACCAATGTAAGAGCAGACAGTGGTCAGTTAAGTCAAGAAGAACACTTCTTGAAAAACAAGGCTCTGCGTCAGCAAATGCTGTGACTGACCTCAGGAAATGTAACTAGGGAGACTGATGAGGATGATGCTGATGATCAAAATGATAAATCATAAACATATAATATAAAGCGCTGGAGCTCGCAGCGCGCTCTGAAACCCGAAGCGCGAGCGTGCACTTCCGGGTTTTTCAGTGACAGTGACTTTGTTTACTTTTGACATGTGCATTTGTTATCATTTCTGTCCTGTCTCCACCCTTGTATTGTCATTAGTTGTTCCCTTATGTGTTATCAGTAGTTTCAGCTGTTTTGTGTTCACCCTTGATTATGTTTGTTATTTAAACGCCTTGTGTGTCTATATGCGGTGCGATATATTGCGTGAGTGTTACCACTGTACCAAGCCTTTCATCCTTGTTTACATGCCATAATTTTGATCCTATTCTTGTTCTCATCATTTGATTCTTACTTAATCTCGTTTATGCCCGTTTGCCGATCACCTGACCCTTTGCCGGTTTTTTACCATGCCTGTGTTTCACGTTTTGGATTTGTCTGCCTGCCTCTCTTCAATAAAGCTTTTATCTGCACTTGCATCTGTCCTAACCTACATTACATGACAATTAAACATGGGATAACTGCTGGCTAAGTTGGACTTAGACTTGATTTATTGCATATTAAATTAAATGCAAATCAAATGATAAATATCAGTTAATACTTTTATAAAATCCATGTGTTGTTGTGTTTCAGTTGAATTGGAATGAAATATTTAAATTCAATTTTCTCCCTTTCACTTGTGAAGGTAAAAAGAAAGTAGGATGCCACTTAGGGCTTAGGGAGGAAGGAACTATGGCAAATTGCATCACTTTATCCTGAAATGACCACATCACAGCAATAGCTGCAAGTCTGTGTGACATTAATTAATGACAGAATATAGATTGAAATGTATATTCAGAGGAAACATCTGGGTGTAGACAGCATTATGGCAGAGCAAATATAAAAAAAATAAAATATAAAAAATAAATAAAACAAATGTCAGACAACAGACAGGAGCAGGTAGAACATTGTCAAAGTATTCCTTTAAAAATGTCCTATGAAGTCCAGAAAGTGGTGCTAGGTAGAAGCAACTGAGCCAGTGAGTATCAGATATTTATAAAAAATATGCTTTACATGGATGGCCAAAGTACATTTTCTGGTAAATGAATGAGCACATAATAATGTACAACAGATTGGATATTTTAATTTTTAGGAGAGAACATATTTATTGTGTTAGAGAGATAATAAATGTATCAGAGGATCTGGCCGTGGAGAATTTATTTGTCAAGATAGCTGTAGGATTCTAGCTTGTCAGTGCTAATGAGATCCTTGATTTCAGAGTTATAGCAATGGCTACAATTTTTGTTAAAATAACTTATATAAGAGACTTTAAGCTCTAGGCCTGGTGTGGCTCAGTGTTCTGCACAGTTTGAAGCTATTCCTGCTCTAACACAACTAACCAGAGGGCTTCACAACTTGCTGATTAGCTTGAACAGGTGTACTGGCAGTAGGAAAAACTAATAGGCAGTGGGTTCTAAAGCCTAGTGCCAAATTTATGTCAAATAGTGGTTTAAATAAATTAAGCCTTTTGGGCTATGAATATCACTAGCCTGGGGACATTTGAACAAAATTTTGTTCTTAGTCTTTACCCCTTTACTGGATTTAATTCTTTAATTCCTTTTTAAGCACACGTAGGCTCTGAGCTTCTCCAACACAGGCAGACATTAGCACTTGCTTGTCACTCTTTGACATGCTATGTATTTTCCCCAGACAATACTGCAGACATGATTTTCTCTGGTGGGTCATCCAGAGGAACTTTTCTGTTAGCCTGTATCTCCCAGAAGATCCTCAGCATTGTCTTTTTTATCCCTTCAGCTAAGCTCAGATAGCTGCTGTACATAGGCTCAAGCACTGAAATGATTAAAGTTGTACATCAGCAACAACCTTTGACATTTGATGCAAGTCTGGTTTTCTGTGATTTATTCATGCACCAGAGTATGGAGGAAGAGTGCAGATGTATTCAGTGATCATGGTTTTGTGAGTGGCTAAGGTCATGGAGTTCAGTCATCCTTGTTTTTTTATGTTGTTCCAAAACATAAAATGCAAAAAGTGATCTAATAAATATGTGTACATTCAGTATATATATATATATATATATATATATATATATACTGTGTATATATATACTGTGTATATATAAACAAATACACACACACTGCCCACTTTATTTGGAAAACCTGTACACCTGCACATTTCTGCAGTTATATCTAAGCAGCCAATCATGTGGCAGCAGCGTAATGCAATGAATCATTCAGATACAGGTAAAGAGCTTCAGGTAATGTTCACATCAAACATCAGCTTGAAAAAAGGTGTGATCTCTGTGACTTTAACCATGGCATGGATGTTGGTACTAGATTAGCTGGTTTGAGTACTTCAGAAACTGCTGATCTCCTGAGATTTTCACACACACACACACACACACACACACACACACACACACACACACACACACACACACACACACACACACAGTTGCTAGAGCTTACACAGAATGGTGCAAAAAAAAAAACATTGAGTGAGTGACAGTTCTGTGGGTGGAAGGGCCTTGTTGATTAGAGAGGTCAGAGGAAAATGGCCAGATTGGTTCGAGCTGCCAGGAAGGATATAGTAACTCCAGTAATCACTCTTTATAACTGTGGTGAACAAAACATGCACAAAACATGGGCCACATTGAGTGCCAGGAAGACCACATTGGGTTCCACTCCTGTCAACTAAGAACAGGATTCTGAGGCTATCATGGTCACAGGCTCAGCTAAACTAGACAGTGGAAGATTAGAAAAAAAACATCACCTGCTCATTTTCCAGTGCTGGCTATGATAGAATGGTGTCAGAACACACAGTGCATTGCAGCTTGCTGCGCTTTGGCTACATAGTTGCAGAATGTCCACACTGACCTCTGTCCACTGCCAAAAGTGCCTACAATGGGCACATGAGCATCAGTACTGGACCATGGAGCAATGGAAAAATGTGGCCTGGTCTGATTAATCATGTTTGGATGGCCAAGTGGATGGCCGGGTGCATAGACGTCACATACCTGGGGAAAAGATGGCACCAGGATGCACTATGGGAAGAAGGCAAGTTGGCAGAGGCAGTATGATGCACCGGGCAATGTTCTGCTGGGAAACCTTGGGTCCTGGCATTCATGTGTATGTTACTTTGACACATTCCACTCACCTAAACATTGTTGCAGACCTAGTACTCCCCTTTATGGCAACGGTATTCCCTAATGGCAGTGGCCTCTTTCAGAAATTTAAAGACAGTAGACTCTATAATATTCTTCCTTTAGGGACAGCTATATTTTGCATTAATGATATTCTGGCATATATTTCAGGCTATAGAAATAAACAACAGCATATTAAAATCTTATCTTGTGTTTTGCCTTTGTAAATATGGAGATTTGCTGGTATAATACACAGGGCTGAGAAAAAAAAGGTGTGTGAGGGGTGGCTACTGCTATAAATTGACCTGCCAAAGAACATTATTATCCTCCAATAAATGGAAACATTGAAAGGATGTGACATGACAGCATATTCCAGCCCTCAATATTTATAACTCAATAAATGCTTTACATCCAGTGTTAAATGTGAACAAGATCAAAGAATGCTTCATGGAAATGAAGAGTGTAGGAAGCTTACAAGTGAACACTAGTGCTATCACTTAACCTGTGATACACCACATATGATGCAGGATATTTATATATATACATACTTCATATACAACAGGTGAATGCTAGAAGCCATGTAGAAATGAGAAAGAAAGGGGAAAACAAGCATAAAACCATGTATAAGTGGAGAGGGGGAGAGGAACATAATTACAGTAACTCAATATCACATTTTTAACTTTCTGTCCAGAAACTTCCAGAATTTCTTTTTTGTGTTATTATTATTATTATTATTATTATTATTATTATTATTATTATTATTATTATTGTTGTTGTTGTTGTTGTTGTTGTTATTACTATTTTATTATTATTATATATTTTTTTAATGGCTGAAAAACACTTGGCTAGATTAACCTGACTGAAGAAAAAAACCTGATAGGAGTTGTGTAATGGGTTTCAGTTTTGCTGTAGCTGCTACTTTTGTACTATGTGTCTGGTCATGGGCTAATATAACACAAAAAAAAGACAGATGACTTTCAAGGACTATGAAAATTACTGCACCTGTTTTATGCATCTATATTATTACAATTACATAACTTACAAAATTACAAAAGAATTTTCACAGGCATAATTATAATCACTTGTTCTACTGGTAAAAACATGGCTTGTAACCTAATGCACCCCTCAGTAAGTACCTCCTCATCAC
This sequence comes from Ictalurus furcatus, assembly GCF_023375685.1. Classification (NCBI taxonomy): domain Eukaryota; kingdom Metazoa; phylum Chordata; class Actinopteri; order Siluriformes; family Ictaluridae; genus Ictalurus; species Ictalurus furcatus. The sequence goes on from NC_071267.1 coordinate 17,938,432, forward strand.
ATCATATTCACTCTGCAGCTGGCTTTTTGCTACAGCACATCAGCTACTAACTATGATGAAGTATCCATGAGTGGAAATGAGGTCGTTCTGCCTGCCGAGGTTAGACTGCACATTAGCATCTGCAAGCACAGATAAACGTTTAAAAATCATGCAACTTCATTATTGTATGTTACTTTCTGCTGAACAAGCAGCAAAATGTCTGTATTAGCCATATGCTAAATTTAATCCTTACAATTACAGGTGGTGTGGTAAGGCTGAACAAGCCCGACACAGCAGGACAGTGGGATGCTGTATGAACATGTCTTTTGAGGCATTTAATCCCAGTGCTTAGTGTCTCGAGCACTGGGAGTCTCTTTCCACATTTTTTTTGGTTGACATTACACAGATATAAGCATAACATGATTATAAAAATGTGTGGAACATAAGGACTGCCGTTTGAATATTTGCTTATTCTGTCTCTTCAGAATATCTAGGTAAAAGAAAACATGATCATCTGTGTGATATACATGAGAAATGATTCTATATTTGCCATTTTAGCTGAGATCACTTTAGTAGGTTAAGCCAGACTATACCCAGTATGCATCTTTCACTTTAAATAATAATTTTTCCAGAAAAACACTGGACCAGAATGTACGTTTTTCCTTCCTAATGAATATTTGTTTTTTTTTTTTTCCTGCAGTCATGTAATGGGGGAATGTGAATTTAAGCACGAGCCTTTGAAAATCAGTCACAGTCCAAATTTAAGCATGGGTCAATTGATCAGACATATAAAGCAATGAACAATAATCCATACCAAAAGTCAAACCCAGAATTGCAAACAAAGAAAACAGTGCTCAGAAATGTACACAGAAAATGGCAAGCTCTTGTAAAGAATGTTGGTAAGTGAGCTGGTTTATATACACTCAAATGACAGAGGATTATATAGGAAAATTTTCAGTCTATATTCAGATGAGTGGGAGTTTTATAATGTCTAGACTGGACATGGGTGGAGTTGTGGTGGATCCTGGATCAGTGGTGGATTCTGATGGGACATCTGCCAAGAAACAAAGAACTTGAACAAGTAATCAGAAAAAGGCCTAAAATTTAATAATGTTTTATGCACACAAACAGTATGTCTACTCTCTTGGGGCATAGCAGAAATGCTGGGTAGATGTTGACTCAAAAATTGTTGATAGCTTGAGAAAAAAAAGGGGGCAGTATAAAATGAAGGCATAATATAACAGTTATATAGTTTCAGTGTTGTCTTTGTATCCATAACTATAGGCAAAAAATGCACAATTAGAAAAATATGGGGTAGGGTTCGAAACATTATATAATCAGATGAATGTGGTTAGGTACAGCCATGGAAAAAAGAAGTTTCCTTATTCAGTAATTTTATTTTCTGTGCAACAAAGCCATGCCTGGTCAGTGTATACTACACTATGTGTTGAATGTCTGATACATATTTAGTAGCCACAATGTCATGATTTCCCCTCAAGTTAGCGCTGCAGTGTTGCAGCATGCTCGGAAAACCGAAGCGCGAGCCCGTAGCGTGAGCCTGGTGCTCGAGCTCTTAGCGAACGCATGCTTTTCGGTCTTCAGTGACATTGACTTTGTTTACTTTCCTGTGTTTCACCCATGATTACGCTTGTCATTTAAACCCCTTGTGTCTTTTTGTACAGCTCGTAGTATTGAGTGTATTCTTGTTACCAAGCAGCTGTTCCTTGTTCTTGTCTTATGCTTATTGACTCTGTTTCTCGTTAATTGCTCTGGATTCTCGCCTAGCCCAGTTGATGTCTGTTTGTACATCGCCTGACCTATTGAATGTTTTGACCACGTTTCTGTATCAAGTTTGGATTTGTCTGCCTGTCGCTCGTAAATAATAGTCTTTTACTGCACTTGCATCCGTCCAATCCTCCATTAAGTAATTACGTGACACACAACAAGTTATATGTTGTAGTTTGTTATGGATAAGATATTTCAGTCAGGTTGTAGTAGTTCAGTAAAGTGGTCTTTATTTGTTGAAATGGGGTGTCATCAATAGTGAACATCCGCAACTGTTTTTTGTCTCTGCTCAGATTACTTAGTGCAGTGCCTCTGCTATTATGTACCAAAGTGGATTTGAAAATATCACTGCTAAAACTTACCTAACTTCTAGGGAGGTAAAACTATTGAAATGTGAGCTGATGACATCAACAAATTTTCTTAGATATGGTACTGATTTTATGATTCATGGTACTATAAATCATAACTCCTTCACTGCACATGTGCTCAGTGTTACAGAAGACTCTACACCAGATTGTACATTTAGAATGCAACATCTCAAGCCTTCAGCCTTTCTTTGCAGACCAATTTGTCTTTTCATGGCCATCAGCAGTCCCTTTGTTTGCAGAAGTGAGTCATGTTCATCTCAGAGGTGACATGGCACAATCTGGCATTCTACACAGCTAATATCTTGTCTGTAAGTGTGTCAGAGCTGGATGCTGCATGAATCTCTCTTCATCAGTCTGTCACAATGCAGTCACCCTGCCATCCTCTCATCATGCGGTGGCAGACAACATCTGGTGCTCTGACTTAGGAAAGTCAAGTCAGTCATTACTTTAAGTGACAGATGTTGGAGCCAGAATGACAATGCTAACTTAATTCATGAAGGCGTGATGACCCATCTTAACTACATGCTTGTCTGATGTATGAAAACTGAGCAGAGAAAAGAAATAGCTCTTAAAAAACAGAACAATAAGAGATCCTCCATAAATCTACTATTATTTTTTTAAAAGGCTAAAAAATAAATTTATTCAGCAGTGTCATATTGATAGAGCATAACATTATGCCACTTTGTTTCTGTTAGTTAATTTTTTCATGATCTAGGAAACAGAATAAGGAAGCCTCTTTATGTGCAAGCATTCCTACATGCCCACATTGCTTTTATTTGGTCTAAAAGATAAGATGACGGTGAGAAGCAGAATAGGAGTGTCCCCAAACTTAAAACATTCATACAGATTCAAACAGATGAAGCAGCATAGTTGTTGTTGTTTTTTTAATTTAAGTTGCATTCAAGTTGGGCAACACAACTACTGTTACCTAGCAGATAATTTTCTAGTTTCCTCTTGCCATTTCATGTTGTCTTGACTACCTGCTCAGTGACTCACAAAGTGCTTTATGTTCTCTCTGTCTCTGCATGTGTCCTATTTTAAAAGGAGAAAAATCTCATAATATCTTTCAAATTTCACCTTGTATAGCCTATTCTCAGAAGATCTGTAGGTCTGCTGTGACATAAAGCATCATTACAGATGTTACCTGCTTTTAGATTCACAATCTGTATACATGGATATGAATGAATTACCCATGATGTGACATCATCTATGCCATTCACACGGCCTTCTATAGCTCAAATGTGCAAGTTTCTATCATTAGGTTGCCAGATATCCATTACCAGTATCAATGTATCTTATTAAAGGATACAATCTGGACATGTAAAATGTAAAAAAAGCCAGAAAACATACTGATAATTTTGTGAAATTGCCAACCCTGGTAATTTGAGCTAAGCAAGGATTGTATAATGCTTCATAGCACAAAATAGGGTCTAGAACAGGGGTATTCAACTAAAAATGTGTAAAATTCCTTGCTAACAAATCTCTGTATAAGCAACTAATATGACTGAAAGGTTATAAATGTTACCTTTTAAGGCTTAAAAATGAATTATTAATTTATGGCTATAAACCAAAACAATTTGAAATGGTTTAGTTTTGCCATGGTGTGTGAGACACCTCTGTTTTGAATTTGACATGGGAGAATAAATGCACACTTCACTATTTATTCTTTAAATATTTTGTATTAGTTTTGGTCCACTGAAATACTTTTCCGCACCCACTTCTGGATCGCTGTCTTCAAGTTGATGACTCCTGTCTACAATCATCAATGATTTGCATATACACTAACCAGTAGTTTAGGCAGAACACCCCAATTTGCCAATTTATTACGTCAAAAGTGCAAATGGAATACAAATGACACAATTCTCCATACACAATATTATTAAATAAGTTTGCATGTTTTTTTAAAGATCAAGTTTGCACATGCAAACCTGTAGTAAATCAGAGCCAATATTTTTTAACTTGCAGACTATTGGAAATGCTATGAGAGCAAGTGAGAGTGAGGAAGAAAGATATAGATGGAAAAAATAGATAATGAGAGAAACGGAGAGACGGAAGCTTGCAGTCGGGTGGCCATGAAAGTATTGATTTCATGCACAGTCTTATTGAGAAATAAAAAACAAGCTCTCCCTTATGGACAAGCCAGTGGAATTATCATTATGTGAAGCCACAGTTGTGCTGGTTGTGTTGTCTTCATACACTTTCAGACAGCTCATATTGCTTTCTTGCCAGTTCTCTATCTTCCACCATTCTTCCTCCAGCATGTTGACTCAGCACTTTCCTCCTCCCTGATATATTACACAAAACAATTTCCTCAGATATCTGTGTCAGTGCGACAGGAGAATATCTGTAAAGTGATGTTGCATAAATCTAGGTCTCCACCTTTACCCACACTAGACATTGTAACAAGATTTACATATAAAGAGAGTGTCAGAGGTGTTTACCCCTTTATTTATCAAATACTAATATGTATGTGTGACAGAAAATGTTAATCCAGAGCATGTGGGTAGTATAAAGGTTTGATGGATTTTGAAGGAAGGCTAGTTTGTCTCCAACTATGACATCCACACAGTGTACATGTTACACATATACTGTATCACTCCCCATAAATAGACATAAAAAAGTACAAAATCATGTGTGTAATCATATGAATTGTATTTAAAATAGTTGGTCTAGAATGGTCTAGAATTTACACTAAGGCAACTCAACAATCTTAACATAACATGAAAAAATACATATATTATCACAATATGCAAAGCTCACATTTTATGCAAAGGAGATATAGAAGAGATTAAAAAAAACAAAAAAACAAAAACTGGTCCTACACAAAGATACTTGATAACACAATAGCTGAATCCTTGAGGAGGACTGTTAAAGGTCAGCACCTGAAATGAGATATTCTTTTACTCAAGAGTGGAGGAGAATTTTCAGTGCAGGCCTTCAGGATACTCCAATAGCATATTACATTCATTTATCTTCAGTAACCTTTTTATCCTAGTCAGGGTCACTGTGGATCTGAAGACTATCCTAGGAAAACTGGGCACAAGGTAGAAGTACACCCTGGATGGGATACCAGTCTATCACAGTGCACTTTGCACATACATACATTCATACCTAAAGACAATTTCAGACTAGCCAATTACAGACATGTTTTTGGGAGGTGGGAGAAAACCGGGGGACCCTGAGGAAACCCACATGGGCACAGGGAGAGGATGTGAAAACACACAAAATTAGATAGATAGATAGATAGATAGAGAGAGAGAGTGTGAGTGAGTGAGTGAGAGAGAGAGAGAGAGAGAGAGAGAGAGAGAGAGAGAGAGAGAGAGAGAGAATGACAGCAGGGGAAATAGTGAAAGTGAAAACAGCTGGAACATCAGACAGAGCAATAAATAAATTAAAATGTATTCCAAATGTGGTGGCAACAGACCGAAGATGATTTTACTTCAGTTCTCAGCCTGTTTTCTGAGTCTCATCTTTTTATGAATGTTTCATCCATGTTTAAATCAACTCTGACAGTCTCATATTCATTATGTTACAAGACTTATTTATTTATTTATTTATTTATTTTTTTAACATTAATGTGGATTCTTGTAGATTTCTTGCCCATTTCATTAAAGTCAGTGACTGTTAGTGACTCTATTGACCAGCATTGCTTGTACAGTTTGAAATTCTTTTCTTTTTATGCTAGATTTTATCATATTTAGTCAATTCCACTGGAATAGTTTCAAGTCCTCTCTTTCATCAAATATGCAAACACTCAAGAAATAATTTGTGCACTGTAAAACTAATTACCTCAAAATTTTTAAGTTGATAAATCAATTTCTTTAAGCCAAATACACTTAAATATAACAAAAATGTATTTTAAATTACAAAGTTTGAGTAAAACTTTTGTTATATTTAAGTGTATTTGGCTTAAAGAAATTGATTTATCAACTTATTAATTTTGAGGTAATTAGCTTCCTCAAATTTTTTGAGTTAAATGAACTATCCGGTTTTACAGTGTGGTTATAGCAAATGACATGTTTTGTTTTGTTTTTGAACATGATTTCCTGTCAGAACATGCTAACTGTTGTGCTGTGAGCAAAAATTTATCTATCAATGTTTATGTCATAGTAGGCAAGTGTAAGATAAAATAATCATGTACATAATGTCAGAGTAGTCACTGTATCTAAGTTATGAATCATTGCGGACATGTGCGACATGTACATGCTGATTCATGAAGACATATCTCCAAAGCTACTCATAATGTATGGTTGAAGCAGTTAAGTTTTAAACATTAAGGCTAGTTTTCTGCAGTTATCATGTCTGCTGTGCAAAGGTTTACTCCTCCTGTGTGATTCAGAAACACAGAGCACAGCTGTCTGCCTGAAGATGGAGCACATGAGACATAATCAGCTGCATAGCACCAGCTGCATGGTAACTACTGGGAGGAACATTATGTCCAAAGTTATAGTGAAAGGGAAATGAAACAGCTATAAGGAAAATATGACCTGGCTTGGCAGCCATGCAACATTCAGTGTTATTCTGCCGAGCTCTTCTTACTATAATCCTAACAAAAAGTGAAAATGAGTATAAAACTTTCAGTAATCTATGTTTTTATTGCTTTGACTGCAGCAGATTGGATCTAAAATGAAACAATAACCATGAGATTAAAGTGTGTATGTTCTTTACACTATTTTTTGAGGGTCTTGACATCTGAATTGAGTAAACAATACAAACAATATATTGTAGTCCTTTTTATATGTAGTTCTTCCATTTCAGGGGACCAAAAGAAAAAGGGTGTTACGTTACTGAGAGAGGAGACAAGTGTGGGCAGATCAGCAACTGGAAGACGAGGAACACCACTGAGTGCAAAGTCCAAAACAACAGACAAAGTCCAGGCGATGAGGCGAAACAATCCAAAGGGGTTAGTTTAACAAGGGCTATATAACCTTGGGTGAAACACAGGTGTTCGCACTCAGTACTCCGGCGAACTCGAGCGCAGGCGTGGCTGGGAAATGTAGTTCTCATCGGCTCTGTAGCCGCGAGTTTGCCGTAGCTTAACAGAGCCCCCCCCAAAGGGCTCACTCCAGGAGCCGAATCCCTCCAAGGTCTTCCTCTCCTCCGGGGTCCCGGTCTATCTGGGTGAGCAGCATGAAAGTCTCCGCGCAAGTTTGCGTTCAGAATGTCCTGGGATGGGATCCAACACTGCTCTCCTGGGCCGTATCCCTCCCAGTCCACCAGATACTTGAGTCCTCCTCTCCTATGTCTGGAGTCCAAGATCTCGTGAACGTGGTACGCTGGGTGGCCCTCAATCTCAAGAGTCCTCCGGAACCGCTGTGGCCAAGGAACCCGGTATCACCGGCTTGAGGAGAGAGACACAGAATGATGGGGCGATACGGCTGTGCTTGGGCAGGTCCAGGCGGTACGTGACTTCGTTAACCTGCTTCAGGATCCGGAAGGGGCCGATATACTTGGGTCTCAGTTTACTGCTCGGGAGTGGCGACTTTAGGTCTCTTGTGGAAAGCCATATCCTATCCCCAGGTTGATAGTTGCGGTGACTCCCATGGTGCCTGTCCGCCTTTTGTTTGGTGGTGCGGGAGGCCTGCACCAACTGTTGATGGGCGCGTTCCCAGACCTGTTCTCTCCAGCAAAACCACACTCATCTACTGCTGGTGAGTCAGTGGGGGAGGCGTTCCAGGGGAACAAAGGCGGCTGATAACCTAAGACACACTGGAAAGGGGTGAGCTGGGTGGCAGAATGTCGCAGAGAGTTTTGTGCATATTCCGCTCACGGGAGGAAGTGACTCCAGTCCTCCAGACTGGTGGCGCAAAAGGTTCGGAGGAATCGTATGATTTCTTGATTGGCCCGTTCTGCCTGTCCATTGGCCTGGAGGTGATAACTGGACGTGAGGTTAACGGTAACCCCCATCGTCTCCATGAAACTGGCCCAAACTCGAGACGTGAATTGCGGACGCCTGTCACTCACAATCTCCTCCGGGATGCTGAAGTATCGAAATACATGTTGGAACATTAATTTCCTCAGTTTCCTTCCATCTGTGGCATAGGCAGATGGAAGTGCCGGGAGTGGAATCAGGCGTAGGGATTTTGAAAACCGATCCACGACCACCAGTATCACCGTGCTACCTTGTTACCCTGGCAGGTCCGTTATGAAGTCCAGAGCTAGGTGAGACCACGGGCGTACGGGTATGGGGAGAGGTACCAATTTTCCGGCTGGTAGGGCATGCGGCACTTTTGATTGAGCGCAGGTGGAACATGAGGACACGATGCGCTGGACCTCCCTAGGCATGTGGGGCCACCAATATTTCTTGGCCAGCATTTGGTAAGTGCGACGAGCTCCCGGATGCCCCATCGCTAGTGTCATGTGGGCCCAGGTGACAAGTTCTAGATGGTAACGTTTTGGCACGAATTGTTTCCCTGGAGGACAGGCCATCGGAACTCGTGACCTGGGGAAGCGAGCTAAGGCTTGATCCAGAACCCACTCTATGGCGCCAACAATACATGAGGGGGGCACGATATAATCTTCGTGGTTCGTCCGACTTTCAGGAGAGTGGATTCAGGACAGCATCGGCCTTCATGTTCTTTGTTCCTGGTCTGTATGACAGAGTGAACTGGAACCTGGAGAAGAACAGAGACCAGCGTGCTTGGCGGGGCGTGAGCCGTTTGGTGGTCCTCAGGTACTCTAGATTTTTATGGTCTGTATAGATTAGGAATGGGTGGACTGCACCCTCCAACTAGTGTCTCCACTCCTCTAGGGCCAATTTAACAGCCAGGAATTCATGGTTCCCCACATCGTAATTTCGTTCAGCAGGCGACAGCTTTCGTGAGAAGAAGGCCACGGGGTGTAGCTTGGGTCTGTCCCCGAACCTCTGAGACAGAATGGCCCCCACTCCCGCTTCAGATGCGTCAACCTCCACGACGAATGGTCTGGAGGGATCCGGGTGTCGGAGGATGGGGGCCGTAGTGAATGCCCGCTTAAGCTTATCCAGAGACTCCTGGGCGTTGGGGTCACAAAGGAGCCGCCGAGGTTCCCCCGCAGGAGGGATGTCAGGGGTCGTGCTATTTTACTGAAGTCACAGATGAATCGCTGATAAAAGATAATGATATAGCCCAGGAAAGAGATGGTGCGCTGGTGGAACTCGCACTTCTCAGATTTTACAAACAGCTGATATTGCAGCAGGCAGAGCAACACTTGTCGGACATGCTTGGTATGTTCCTCAAAGGATGTTGAATAAACTAGGATATCATCAATATAGGCGATGACGCACCGCCCCAGCATGTCTCTCAGGACGTTGTTGATGAGGTTCTGGAATACTGAGGGGGCGTTAGCGAGCCCATACAGCATGACCAAGTACTCGTAGTGCCTGGAGGTGGTGCTAAAGGCCGTCTTCCACTCGTCTCCCTCCCTGATGCGGATCAGGTTGTACGCGCTGTGTAAGTCTAGTTTCATGAAAAAGGTCGCAGACCTTAGCTGTTCAAGGGCTGCGGGTACTAGAGGCAGGGGATAACGGTACTTCACTGTTACCTGGTTGAGACCCCGATAATCGATGCATGGTCGAAGGCCCCCTCCTTTCTTCTCTACGAAAAAAAACCCAGCGGACGCGGGAGACGTGGATGGCCAGATATACCCCTGTTGGAGAGCCTCCTGAATATATTCCTCCATGGCCCGATTTTCCGCTTGGGAGAGTGGGTATACTCGGCCCCGTGGTGGGCTAACTCCGGGGAGGAGGTCTATGTCGCAGTCGTAGGGTCTGTGTGGTGGTAACCCACTTGCCCTTTCCTTGCTGAACACCTCGCTGAGGTCACGATATTCTGGCGGGACTGTGACAGGGACATGAGACAGAGGACTCTCCACTGTTGTGGTGGCCACAGGAACTGTAGGGCCTGTCAGGCAGTGTTGTAGACAGAAGGGGGACCACTGTTTGTCCGCCCACGATAACTGAGGGTTGTGACATTCGAGCCAAGGGAGACCGAGAATTATGGGGTGCCTAGTGGAAGTTGTAATGTAAAGGACGATGGTCTCATGGTGAAGGGCACTGACTTGTAGGTTGATCGGTGCTGTGCAGTGTGCTATGACCCTGCCTCCTATTGGGGACACATCGATGGATTGAACCTCACGAGGCCAGAGCAGGGGCCGTATGGGGAGGCCGAGAGTCTGTGCCGTCCGCTCATCTATGAAGTTTTCGGTTGCTCCTGAGTTGATGAGCGCTGCAAGTACAAAAGACTGGCCTGAATACCCAATCACCACAGGTAAGACAAAGACATGAGAATTACATAACTGGATTGGACTCACCCGGGAACGACGAGGTTGACTGGCTGTGCTCCCCTCGATCGGCCGTGGCCTCCTATGAGGACACTGGAGAACGGCGTGGGTGTTCTCGCCGCAATAGAAGGACAGCAGCTCTCTACGTCATCTCTCTCTCCTCGTCGCGGATCCGGGCATAGCCGAGCTGCATCGGTTCCGCTGGAGGAGCTGGCTCTGGTGGAAGAGGGCTCCACAGCGCGGGACGGTTCGTACGCCATAGACAGTCCAGCCGTACTGCCAGGTCGATGAGGTCATCGAGGGTTAACTGCTCGCCCAGGCACACCAACTCTCGAACCAGCTCAGGATTGAGCCCCTGACGGAAGGCGGTCTTCAATGTCGGCTCGTTCCACCCGCTTCTTGCAGCGATGGTGCGGAACTCCAGAGCATAATCTACCACATCACGTGAGCCCTGCGTGATCGCAAAGAGTTCCTGACCAGTCTCCCAGCCGTCAGGGGAATGATCGAAGGCACGTCGGAATCGGGAGAGGAGATCCGCTAACAAGGGTCTTACACTGCCTCCTCGTTCCCACTCCTCTGTAGCCCACTCCAGGGCACGTCCGGTGAGTAACTCCATGAAGTGTGTAAGCTTGCGTGCTTCCGGCATCTCCGGGTGGCTCTCGAAAAACAGTGTACACTGAAGTATGAAGCCCTTGCATCGTTCCGGCTCTCTAGTGTAACGCTCCGGTGTAGGTAATGGCGGATAGTGCACAACCGGCATAGCTGGGATGGGCGCCGCTGGCGCTGATGGGGCATACACGAGGGGAAACGCTGGAGGAGGGATGTCAGCAGTGGGGGGAAACATGGTTTGCCCCCGGAAATGCTTAGGCGATCCAATCTCTCGGTCAGACGCGATATTTGTGCCTGCTGCACATTTATCACTCTGTTTTGTTCGTAAATAGAGTGTGGCCATTCCGGGGCATCCGCTGCCTCCATAGTGTGGCGAAGTAATCTGTTACGTTAGCGAGAGAGGAGACAAGTGCGGCAGATCAGCAACCGGAAGACGAGGAACACCACTGAATGCAAAGTCCAAAACAACAAAATCCAGGCGATGAGGCGGAACAATCCAAAGGGGTTATCCAGGGAATCGTAATCCGAAACAAGAAGTATATCCGTAAACCAGGGAAATCTGACACGTAGACTAAGGCTTGGCATAACGACAGCGTTTAGGGTACTGAGCGTTTACATAACCTTGGGTGAAACACAGGTGTTTGCACACAGTACTCTGGCTAACTCGAGTGCAGGTGTGGCTGGGAAATGTAGTTCTCGTAGGCTCTGTAGCCACGAGTTTGCCATGGCGTAACAAAGGGCAAATTCTTAAAATATAAATAAACCATTGTTTAGTACTAACATTAATCATTGGGCATCACTGCAGGACTGTAATACAGCAATTTTTATCTTATCTAATTTCAAGTGTTCCTGAAATCAGAATTAGAGTTTCAAAGATTTTTTATACCAGTCCCTTAATGTTATGAGCACCAAAATGGCAGCATACCATAAAAAATTGCTTTGGAGACATTCTCATTTTAACTTTATAGCGCTTCACTTCCAGGAATACAATTCGAATTTATCGACACACCTGTACTTCTATTATGAACTTCCAGTAGCAGTTCTCAAGCAGTTCTGCTGGAGAATAAGTGGGTGGAGTTTATTTCAAAGATGTTAGAATTTAGGTGGCAAGCACTTTTCAGAGGCAAATGTTACCAAATCGAGAATGCAATTTTTTAAACAGTTTTTATTCTGTAAAATCTACCATCTATAGATTCAGCAGGGTGTGGGGTAACTGGTATGTTATAGGGTGTGGTGTAAATTAGTTACACAGTTCAACATGCCTTCAATCTGACTTCCTGATTTAACAGGACATACAGTATGTTCACATATGAATTTTTTTCTTTGTGTCATGGATATCCTGGAGGCTACTTGGGACTACAGCTCCCAGCAGCCACTGCACTATATCACGGCCACACGACCACATGACCACCTGCACCTGAATCACATTCTAATTAACGAGCACTTTGCACTGCACTTTTGTCTTGCTTTAATTGTCTCATTTTGCCGTTGTTTCTGTTCTGGTCCTTGTGTCATGTTTATTCCTCGCCTTAGTGTTTTTGCTACGTGTTTATAGCTTCTTTTGTGTTTGCATCCGTCTCCGCCTCTAAATCGTGACACTTCCTTTCTTTCTTTCTTTCTTTCACAGGGACAATACACATTATTCAAGATATAAATGTGCCACAGGTAGCCACGTGGCTATTATTTTATACACTGATGTTTAAGAAAAAATATAGGATAAAATAAAAACCATAAAGCAGCATTAAAAAGAACATGGTTACATGGCTACATGTATAACTAACATAAAACACCAAATGCAGTAAAAACACATAATGCAACCCATGATACAATCCAAATAGTACCAATTACATCATTCATCACATAAATATTGAAAAAATACATCAATTCCACTGGCAGCTGTACAAGACAAGCAGATCAAAATATTCCTTGAGATCTAGTCTGTGGATGTTGGCTATTTTTTCACCAGAAGTGAAAAGACAACAGAAACTGAGATCAGATGCAAACAACACATCTGCATCCTTCCTTTACTTTCTAATACTTGAATGTTTTGCTGTGGCAATTTTTTACATGGCCTAGAAACAGTTTTCCAATTACTTTTGGACAGCTGTCCCCCCCCCCTAAATTCTCATACAGTGAGAAAGCTTTCATATTTATATGATGCACATCATCATCATCATCATCACATCATTTCAAAATCAGTTTGATTAAGTGCAGTACCAAAACAGTAAAATTAGCCCCTGATCAATTATTTATTTTTACAATTACAGGTCTGGCTTTGAGTTTCTGTACCTGGGCAATGACCTCTTAGAAGATGGGAGCAAAATCCTCTGAGTTCCAGCTTTTTTAAATTTAATCAAACTTTTCTTCCAAACTGAAATCATGATCTAAAATGTAATGCTGCTTTGTTATCTTAAACCTAGATCGTGCCTGTTTTATATTTCCTACATGATTTTCAATGCTGAACACATGCTAAGACAGAGTTCAAGCTTATTGAGGATATGCTGATACCACAGCAGCTGCACAACAAAATCCCCAGTGCTTAATTAATTCCTACAGTAGGGGTATAACACAATGCCCCAATATATATAAAGTGCTCCAAAAAAATCATATCTGTATTGTTTGGATTTAAACAAGAAGTGGGCATGACATAAATGTTAGAAATGATCACAATGTATGAATTGTGGCTCTGAATGTCACGTATCGTGACGTAACGGAGATAAGGTAGGATGCAAGCACAGTGTGAACAGTTTTATTGAGAGACACACAGGCAGGTAAATCCAGAACGTGATCCAAAAACGTAATCCAGTAACATGCAAAGTTCAGATGATCGGCAAACAGGCATAAACGAGGCAAGGCAGGAATCAAAGTCGTGGTCACGGGATACAGGGTCGATATACCAAACGTGAAACATAAACAACAGCGAGGGACTGGTAGTGGAGAAACTAGCGTGAACTTAACAAACAAACCTAAACATGAAACATGACATGAACTATGACTATGAATTGAAACATGAAACATGAAACATGAAACTATGGACTGACTGTGGCTATCTATCGTAAGGACTCTAAACTAAACTGCTATAACTCATTCAATATTCCGCGTTGTGTGCTGGGAGGCGCGTGGTATATATGCGGAGATAATCAGCGTTGTAATGGCTGATGGCTGAGGGCAATTCAGACATACGTGAAACTACAACCAATGACAGAACGGGGAGGAGACATGACAGAAACATAAACAAATGCACGTGTCGAAATGTCACGATTGTCCACAAGGGGAAAGCAGGTGCTCGCGCATCTGCTTGTGCACGCGTGCTCACATGCTCCACAGCGTGCTGCTTAAAGGGGAACTCGTGACACTGAAAGCTTCTAAACCTCAGCTCAAGTTCATAAATAGTCTCAACTAGAGATGTTTATGGGACTATTTATTAATCCTGCTCGCGCAGTTATTATTTTTGTTTGTAGCTGTCTGTGATATATTCTAACAAATTTAGTTGTCTTTATTTCCCAAAATCTAAAGAGTTAGTAGCCAATTGAAACCACCATGATGCTGTCCATGCAGTTATTAAGTAATTGTAAAAGCACTGCGCATCTTTGATTGTCTTTCAAGCTTCACATATGACCACCCACTCACACAACTTTTTAGTTATATCCCATTGGTCTTAACCTGATGCCCTGTGAACCTTGTACTCTGTATGTATATCAGTTTAGAACACATCATCTTTTCAGTCCAAATAATGTATTTCTATTCAGATACATTTACATTTACATCAAGGGAGTGCTTAATTTTTCTCCAAAACATGCTATTCTCCTTAATGTATCTGAAGTATCTGCAGAGAGAGAGAGAGAGAGAGAGAGAGAGAGAAACCTGTAAACCCAACCACTGTGATAATGGCCAAGGTTTCTATTAATCCATACTTTTTTTTAGGGAATCTTACATAAATGGTTCTCCATCACTCTTGCAATGTTATATCATTTTAAGGCACATATAATAACCAGTTCCCAAAGAAAAGGAACAGCAAAGTCCCAGGGCTCTTGGTCGCTCTCCAGGGTGCTGACTTCTGGAGAAGGGAAGGTGAGTGGAATTCAAAAGTGTGATCTCTCTCATGCAAATAATACCACAAATACAAATTATATTCAACATATATAGTATACATATATTCTGAATACTGAACTCATATGAGACCTCAGCTAAGGTAAGTTATATTTTGTTTTTAAGTGGTCATTTTTGCATTTGTGTTTATGGTCAGGAGCATAAGGCAAATCATTACCTTTGATTAAACTGATAGCTTATTACTTATTCAGCTTAAAACATAGCATTCACTATTTTTGGAGGCATTTACCCCATTTTCTCCTAATTTACGCATTTGCCATGTCCCTTGGCCTAGATACCTCTACTCTATCACACGACAGCTGGGTAAGGGCTAACACCTGCTTCCTCTGAGACCCATGAAGCCAGTCATCACATCTTTCAAATTCATGCTATGTCACAGAGTATCTGAACAAGCTCAGAGTAAAGTGCTAACTGCCCTCTTCTGTACACACGCAACCCACAGACTACCCCAATTGGCTGATGTTCTAATTGACAGGGGAGAGAGAATAATATCATGACTTTCACCCACAGAGAATAGCCAGTTTTACTCTCTTGGTCTCCTGGCCATGGATGGCTGTGGCATCCTGACACCCTCAATCTCTTGGCAATAGCGCAAGCACTTTTCTGTTGCACCACTCAGGAGGTATGATTTGGTAACTACTGTGAATGCGTAACAAGAGTAAGATGAGTTTGTGTATATAAAAGTAGGATCAACCTATTTCTATAGTAGAATCCCAGCCTATGTGTATGTGCTAAAATCTAAAAAATGTTTCAACTCACAATTGTGATCTTCAATTGTGACATAATTGTGACCTTGTGCACATTTTGAAACCAATCTTGCTGCCATACATTGTGTCAAAATTTTATGACTCAAAAGAACTTTTCTGATTATGTGATTGTTTCTTTCAGTATTTGCATCTTTCTATGGCATTTTAACTGATAAACAGACAACATAGTGAATAATGTACCTATACCCCCCCCGCGCACACACACACACACACACACACACACACAAATACCTTGAACATTGGCACAATGCTTCAGCATAATACCTCTACACAATAAACCTAGAGGAAAAAAAAACTTGTATAAAGAAAATATGTGGCATGGATGTAGTTTAATAATAATCAGAAAGACATAGAGGAGGTGTTTTGTTCTGCTTTGGAGAGAGACATGTGGGTCAATTACCCAAGGTGCTGCAGTGAATATTCCCCAGAGCTTTTGTGTATCTGTGCACCCATGGGGACAACAGCAGGTTAACCTCCTGTACCAACCGTCTGTCTCATTAGCATCCCTTCCATTTTCCAACAGGCATGTACACACACAAGCACGCACACACACACACACACACACACACACACACACACACACACACACACACACACACACACACATTTCAAATTGTCTTGTGTGTTGCTGTAGTTACCTAACCTTTACAGTAAGCAAAAGGAAATCCTTTGCCTCTTTTATTTTTGTTTAACTTAGTTTAATTCCAAAATTTTTATTTCTGCCTATTTTGGGAGTGCCCATGTTCAATATTGAATTTATTTGTGATGTCACAATCCACAGGAGTGGTTAGTGGCTCATATGAAACTCAGGGCACTCAGGGCTTTGAGAATCAGCAGTTTTTCATGAGTATTTCTTTTTTTATCTACCCTACTAGGTTTCCATTTAATTTTGGCGGTTGTGTAAACTGTTTTCCAAAAAAGCTTTAATTGTGCTGTCTATTTTATCTCTGTACTATTGTTGTTGTGGACAGGTGTTAATTGTTGCCCAGAAGAGGGCTCACACCCCTCACATTTCCCACTGCTAAAAACATAATCAAGATACTCTACACACAGAAACCCAACAGTGTCCTGACTATTCTTATAACAGACTTGTGGCGATAAAATAATTCATTTGTTTATACTGATCAAAAATGTCCAGTGAGTCAATATCTATTCTGCCGGCAGAATGGAACACAGTATACTGTGAAAAAAGATTCATTTAAAAAGTTGTAGGTTTAGTAAAGGGACCAAAAAAATGCCCCCCCCCATTACAAATTTATTTTCTATCAATATAGGGACACCACACCACATACACACATACAAAGAGTTTCTGCATATTATCTTTCACTGATCTCTCTATCTCTCACTCTCCCTCTCTCTCTCCTCTCAATTTCTCAATCGCTTGATAACTGGAGTGGAGTGTTTACTTCACTATAGCAGATTTGAATGCAGATCAGCAACTGACAAATAGCTTTTCACTCAAGATGCCCAGCCTATTTGTTAAAATGAAGACATACACATACACACACATGCACATAGACTACTATAAAAAATTTAACTTATGCATCAGAAATGAAGGGTTGAAAGTTGAATTAGTTTTCAATTATGTATTGTTTGGGTCTAAGAGATGACAGATGAGCCTGACATGCTTATTGACTTCTCAACAAGAATTATGTGTAAGTAGAAAATGTCTACATGCACTTTTGACCTCCCTAAAATAGAGGGAATAGTCCTTTCTTGCATATACAAAGCATGTTTGTGCCTCAGAAGCAGGTGCCTTCTTATGTTTTGTAAGGGAACATATGGATCAATCACTCTCGGGATTAAGTGAACACAATACAATACTAGGTTCAATGCTCATTTCCTTGCCTTATATTTTATGTAATCGAGTCATATGTAACTTCTATACCAATCTTATTCCAGATATGTAGTATGACTAATTTATGCAAAATAGGTAG
The DNA here is from genome assembly GCF_023375685.1 of Ictalurus furcatus. Classification (NCBI taxonomy): domain Eukaryota; kingdom Metazoa; phylum Chordata; class Actinopteri; order Siluriformes; family Ictaluridae; genus Ictalurus; species Ictalurus furcatus. Next base: position 17,956,246 of record NC_071267.1, read on the forward strand.
AAAAACATCTGGGTTATGCATGTAACCCTGTTCCCTGAGAAGGGAACAAGACGTTGCGTGAGCTTCATGCTTTGGGAAGCATCCTTATGCGTGACCGGCACCTGAAGCTTGTGTAAAATCATGCCTTTTTATAGGCCTGCCATGATCGGGTGACATGGCAATTAAGCGAGTCGCGTCATATAAACACTACACCTGTGAACTGTGCCGTCAGCCTCTTTTATCTGTAGTGAAGGCAAAATTCACAGGCATGCCCCAGTATGACAAAGCTACGCAACATCTCGTTCCCTTCTCAGGGAACAGGGTTTCACGCGTAACACAGACGTTCCCTTTCAAAGGAAACTCAACATTGCGTGGGCTTCACACTGTGGGAACAAAAATACCCACTCCATCATACTGAGGGTATGGCTTGTTCAAAAAGATCCGAGCCCAAGGGTCACTGCAAGACACTCGAGCCTGTGGTAGAATGTATATCCAAACTGTATTATCTAATGAATGTGTGCAGCGTAGACCACCCTGCTGCAGCACACATATTTTGTAAGGGTACCCCTTTGGACAAAGCCTTTGAGGAGGTGACCCCCTTAGTGGAATGAGCCCTTATGCCCAGAGATGTAGTGAAACACCTCATAAGCGATAGAGATTTCATTCACTATCCAATTAGAGATGTGCTGCTTTGACACAGCATCACCTCTACTGTCACCACCAAAGCAGACCAGCAGCTGCTCCAACTTATGCCACTGGCCAGAGTGGTGGCAGTAAGTACAGAGAGCCCTTAATGGACACAGTAGGTACAATTTCTCTTGTTCTGGTGTGAGGAACGGAGGAGGGCAGAAAGCCTGCAACAGTACTGGCTGGGCAGCAGATGTAGGCACTTTAGGAATATAATCTGACCTAGGATATAGGAAAGCCTTGGCTAATCCAGGGGCAAAGTCAAGGCAGGAAGGGGCAACAGATAGAGCTTGTAGATCTTCTACTTACTTGAGAAATGTCACGGCCAGCAGAAGAGCTACATTTAGCATCAGAAGCTTCTCAGAGGCTGACTGTAAGGGCTCAAATGGGGCACCTGACAGACTTTCCAGGACCACAGAAAGGTCCCAGGAAGGTATGCATGGTCTGCAGATGGGGCTCAGCCACCTGACACCATGCATAAACCTGGGGCATGGCTGGCCAAAATGTCGGCCACGTAAACCCTGATTGTATAAGGAGCCAACCCTGCTGAGAAACATCCTTGTAAGAACTCCAGGACTGTAGTTATTGCAAAGTTCACTGGGTCTAACTGATGTTCCTCACACCATGAGACAAAAAGTCCCCACTTGAGCACATATGATTTCCTCGTGGATGGTGCTCTAGCATTCAACATGGTCTCTACAACCTCAGTTGACCAGAGACCAGAGACCAGAATCTATGAGCTGGTGTCCCTCAGGGGCCAGACCCGCAGTTTACATATTTCCAGCACAGGATAATAAATCAGCACTCTGGCTTGAGACTGTAGATCCCTGCAGATTGGAATCTCCCAAGTAGTGCCATCTATCAGGGATATTATCACTGAGAACCATATTCGAGCTGGCCAATAAATTGCTACTAGAAGCAGATGTAGACGGTCTTGGTGAACTCTCGCTAGAACTTGTGGGAGCAGAGAGATCGGGGAAACGTGTACAGATGTGACCTCGGCCACATGTGCACCATGGCGTTCAGCCCAAATAGTGCAGGAAGAGTGAGAGTGAACCACAGCAGGCATTGTGTTGTCTCCTCTGAGGTGAACACATCCACTTCCGCTTGGTTGAACCTTCAATATATGGACTCCATCCACCTGTGGATGGAGTCTCCAATACCTGGGCCTCAGCCCCTGCCTCCAAAGGATGTCTGCCCCCACATTCCAGTTGCCCAGAATGTACATTGCACTCACTGACAAGAACTTTCCCTCTGCCCAGAAAAGAATTAGTTGCGCCTGACTGAACAGGGGTCATGAACGTAACCCTCCCTGGTGGTTGATATATGAGACCACCGCTGTGTTTCTGTCACAACTAACTCATGGTGACCTCTTAATTGAGGAAGAAAGAATTTCAGTGCTAGAAATATGGCCCGCATTTCTATGTGATTTATATGCCACTCCACATGAGGGCCGCTCCAAAGATCATGAGCTGGGCAGCCACCTAAGACCGTGCCCCAGCCCATGAGAGAGGTGTCTTTCATTACTGTCTTGCGATAAGGAGATGCCCGTAGAGTGTGACCCGAGACTAGAACCTGGGGACAACTCCAAATTCTCAGAACTCATAGGCATCGCCGCATGACACTGATTACTCTCAGAGGTTTCAAACCTACCGACTTTTCAGCCACCACTGAAATGGTCTCATGTGCAACAGGCCCAACGGTATGATCTTGGCTGCTGCTGCCATAAGCTGCAACAGTCACTCATAGAGACTGGAGGGGATGCCCAGACCCAGCTTTGTCTTGCTCAATGTTGATAGAATTGACACTATGTGTGTTGGGTATAGAAACACTCTCATCATAGTAGAATCCCATACAACCCCTAGAAAAGCTGTCCTCTGCACTGTAGAAAGCATACTTTTCTGGAGGTTCAACCTGAGCCCCAAGCTTTTCATGTGGGCAAGAACAACATCTCGATGTTGGGGTGCCAGTTCACTGGATCGTGCTAGAATTAACCAGTCATCCAGGTAGTTTAGTACACGGATGCTCTGGAGTCACAATGGAGCCAAAGCAGCATCCATGCACTTTGTGAAGGTGCAAGGGGAAAAAGCTAGCCCAAAGGGAAGAACCTGATATTGGTATGCATTGCCTCCAAACCTGAACCTCAGGAACTTCCTATGAATGGGCGATATTTCTATTTGGAAATATGCGGCTCTTAGATCTATTGTCACAAACCAGTCCTGGAACTGAATCTGTGGAACAATAAGTTTGAGCGTCAGCATCTTGAACCTGTATGTCTGAAGCGTATGGGTCAGATGACACAGAACTAAAATTGGCCACATGCTCCCATATTTTTTGCGGACCAGGAAATAATGGCTGTTAAAACCTCCCTCCCTCAGGGAACGGGGTACATGTTCTATGGCCCCTTTTTCCAAGAGGGATCTTAATTCCTATGCTAATGTCTGACTCTGCTCTGTGCTGACTACTGTGGCGAGCACACCTCTGAACCAGGGGGGTCGAGCTCTGAACTGGACCCAGTAACCTTTTTCTACAGTAGACAGAACCCATGTAGACACATTTGGCAGTAGTTCAGATTTTCCTTGCCCTGTGACAGCTCGCTGACCAGAGAATACTGAAAACTTTGGTGAGGGGAGGCCCTACAGTAGTACTGGGGGCTAACTGCCCTAACAACCTCAAATCCATGGATATGTCCCTCCGTGGCCCATCAGGACCGCTCCTTCTTTGTCTGCTTGGTCTTTATGATTATTCTCAGATCAGTCCTATGAACAGGCTGCGACTGTGGCTGCCCAGTCCACCTGGCACTCTGTGGCGGGATGCAGGCCACCACACTTGCCTTCTGTGCCTCCCTCGCACTAGAAGTGGCCCAGGCTCCATTCCTGGATGCCTGGGCAAACTTGATATGATGGGGAAGGAACTGGCTGCCTTTTTACATGGCTTGAAAGGCAAAGCCACCCCCACTAAATTACCTGTCGTTGATGGAGAGAGGTGGCTCGCAAGTGCCTCCTCCACCTTCGGCGTAGCTCAATAGCTGTGCTGTTCACTCCCCACAATGGCTGAATAATCAGACGTGACAGGGTTATAAATACAGCTAATGTATGGTTTTCCCCAGAAGCGCGATATTTCATCATGCACTTCTGGAAAAAAGGGAAGTTTTCTGCTGTGTTAAGGAGATTTATTTTCACTGGGAAGTAAGTGCTCACCTAGCTTGCTACGAGCCACTTCCTCTTCCCCAGGCCAATCTAGATTTAGTTTTTCAACTGCCCTAGTAATCACTTCAAGCAGCTCTTTATATGCTTGAGAGATGCTCTCTGTTTATGGTGCAATGGCACCCCCTACTGCCTCCTCAGTGTCAGCGAGCGTGTTTTGGCTTATTCTCCAACTCCTCTTCCAGATCGATATGAGATCCCCAGGACCTGAGCCGGCTGGCTGCCTCCGCAGCAGCCAGCCCAGATCCGCGAGGCTCTGAAACCCAACTCCCTTCACCCAAGAAGAGAGCGAGTGGTGAGCGGACCTGCCTGACTGTAAGGCGTTCACAATACACACAGTCAGACCCCTCAAGGGCTGCGGTGGCATGCTCTACCCCCAGACACTTCATACAGAAAGTGTGTCTCCCCCTCCCCCTGTGATGAAGTGAGAGCAAGGTGTGACACTTCCTGAATTCTCTCTTTTTTTTAAAGGGATCTTTCTCTCTTTTTTTTAAAGGGATCTTTTTTTTTTTAAAGATAGAGAAGAAATGAAGAGTCTTTTTGCAAGCATTACACAAATGACCGACATGCAGTCTCACTGAAGATAATAAGGCTGTCGACATGGTTCACAGGTGCCGTTTTTATATCATGTGACTCGTTTAATTGACACGTCACCTGATCACGGAAGGCCTATAAATAGGCATGGAGTTAAACAAGCTTCAGATGCCAGTGACATGCAAGGGTGCTTCCCACAGTAGGAAGCTCATGCAAAGTTGAGTTCCCTTTAAAAGGGAAGAGCTTTTGTCTTGTCCTAATTACAACCCCAATTCCGAAAAAGTTGGCACAGTATTGAAAATTCAGAAAAACAAACAAAAAGAGTTCTTTGAAAATTCATTTCAACCTGTACTATATTGAAAACACATTATTAACACATTATTTGGTGTTTTACTTTGTGAATTTAATTTATTTTTGAAAATATACACTCATTTTAAACCTGATGACTGCAACACACTCCAAAATTTGGAACAGTCAATTGTTTACCACTGTGTAACATCAACTCTCTTTTAATAACACTTTTTAAGTGATTGGGCACTGAAGACACCAGTTGTCTAAGTTTAGCAAGCAGATTTCCCCCCCATTCATCCATTACACATTTCTTCAGCTGTGCAACTGTATGGGGCCTTTGTTGCCTTATTTTGTGCTTCATAATGCACATTCTCAATCGGAGACAGGTCAGGACTGCAGGCTCAAAGTTGTGCTCAAAGTGTTGTATTATCAGAATGTTCTTCTCAAAGTGTTGGATTATTTGTTGATGCATCTGTTGGCAGATTGGAAAGCCTTGACCCATCCTTGCTCTTGAAGGACTAGGCCATTTTTGGAGGCTCCTTGGAGGATACTATGATTAGACGATTACCTCATCTGTTTCACATCACCTTCTTATTTCAACTTGTCACATTGCTATTAGTCGTAAATGGCCACTTCCCAACATTTTTGGAACGTGTTGCATGCATCAATTTCAAAATAAATGTTTACCTTAAAAACTATGCAGTTGATTGGTCGATTAGATATAAATACCTTGTCTTTATATATATTTTTTGTTTAAATACAAGCCAAAATACATTTACAAATCACTCCTCTTTGTTTTTATTAGCATTTTCCATATTGTCCCAACATTTTCAGAATTGGGGGTGTATTCAGCAAATCAAGAGTAGTGTTGGTCTTCCTTGAAACTGGTGTCAAAAATGAATGACGAACTCAGAGTCATACATAAAAATCACAAGTCAGAGAAGAGAAACTTGCAGCAACATTAGACAGAGAAGTCATTCTGTATCTCCTGGTTATATAGGAATAAACAGGGTAAAATTATTGGCTAAGGTGCATCGTCATACTGTATATTGTATACTCTTCATGTAGCAAACAGAAAGAAAAGGGTGGTTAATCAAATACATTTTTACTTACATTGTTACGTAAACTCACTTGGTGTCTAATCAGCAGTTAGTTGAACATAGACTTATGCAGCAATGCAATTTAGAGCTTCTAATGTAATCATACTGTGTTGACCCCTAAGCCAGATTACATATTTCTCAACGTGCAAAAGCACATACAAAAGAGTTTTCACCCAGTAATGGTTCAAATTGCTTATAAGTTTCTAATTTTACTGGCACATTTAACTGCCTTTTATGCTGTCTAGGATTGAAACTCATGCTAGATAATGTCTTAAGTAAGCTCTTTGGTATTCAGCATGCTCAGCTGGCAAGAATAGTATTCATTTGTCAAAGCTGTCAAGTTCACACAGTGAATGCTTGCACAAGTTCATTTTAAGAGCACATACCACTTTACACACTGTTTAAAAGCCACTTACAATGTACATACAACCTTAAAACAACTTTCCAGGAAATTGCTGCTCCTCATTGTAGAACCCAGCAGATCAAAATGAGTAGTGAAATTAGAAGGGGGAAACATAGATATACACAGGAGAGCCTTAATGTTTGACAGAATGAGAAGTCAATGGGAGTCTCTCCCTTTTCTTTCCTCTGAGCCACTGTGGGGCCATTTGTTTCCCAGTGGACTATAACTAATGTGCAATCAGGGGCCTGCACAAGACAGCCTCAATGAATAATGCACTTAATGATGTTTGCACTCGAAAATGAAGCAGATATGGTGGCTTTGCTTTCCACACCCAGGGGGTCAAATTACAATGTATGCATGCACAGCATACACAACCACTCCTTCAGTTTACCACAAGGTAAACAAAGTCTTTAATGTCACTGCTGGATTGAAAATAGTCCAACAACTGAACATATCCAAGCAACAACAATGCTGAGGTTGAAAACTGACATGGATGAAGGGCAAGATGATGACTAACATAAAATATGCCTGGAAACAATACAAGGTTCACATATAATGTAGGCATGTCTAATAAGAGGACAGAAAGTGTACACAATGTTTAAAAAATCCCAAAATCAGTGTCAGTGTGCCGAATAAACTCAAATTACTCAAATAATATTTGATTATAAGGTGGTCCTTTCCAATTTGACAGATTTGAAGGAGGAGCTATTCAGGAATATTGAATGAAAACTGAGTATATAAAATGAAATTTTGAGAATCGTGAATGAAACCACAGAATATAAAATGGAAATTGAAAATGCTGAATGAAGCCTGAGGATATAAAATGAAAATGTCAGAGTACTAAATGGAACCTGAATATATAAAAGATAGCTGGAGGCAAAGAAGCTCTCACAGAGTGATGTATCAATTATTCACAATACACACTCTATATTGAGGAAGACTGATTTTATCATGCAGACAATTTGATTCACAGTTGAGTCACCATTGGTCTGTGCCCTATTGTTCATCAAAGCCACCAGTCTGAAGGTGTAAATGCACTACCAGTACACCACTCAGGAACCAGGGATCAATTTTTTTAAATAAGCAAACTCTACAGTAATCTTTTCAATAGGCTACACATTCCAAGGTTATTCTATAAATGAAATAATTGACAATAATGGACAGTGTGCCTTGCTCTCAACACATATCTCCATAGCAGCAGAAAGAAATTTCAAATGCTCTTGTGGACTTCATAAGCACATGTTCTCTGAGCAGGCCACTTAAAACATCTTTGCATTCATAAATCAAGGGAAGTTCTTCTTTGCCTACTAGTAGAAGACTAGAAGTTGAATGCAGATTTGTAAGAAATGTAAAAAAAAAACATATTCAGGTTAGAGTGTGGACTGAGATCAGCAGTTGTAACCTTTTATGACCTTAATAACTGAGAATTCTTCTGAGTTTTGTGTGAGATTAGGTTGTCAAAGAAACAAAAGAAACAACTTTTACAACTGTTTCATAATTTCCCAACAAACTCCTTAGTGAACTATACTTAAAATGTCTGCCATGATTTTACTGTGGGACTTCAATGGTTCATGGTGCAGATCTGATTCAGAAATAATGCATTGGGGCCTTACAGGCCTATTTGATTAGTCATGGTGCTTTCAGTAGGAGGCCTGACAACACATATGTGTTATCTTGTTTAAAGGCACTCTGAACACGTCCCAATGCTTAAGAATGTCTCATTATCACCATGAAATTTAGTAATTGTAACTATTTTCATAAGGTACTGAAGCCAATTACTGGAGTGTAGTGGTAGGAGGCGAAATATTGCAGGACGATCAAAAGCACACAGTAAAAACACTAAAGCTTCAGTGTAATACATATGCTGTTCAAAGTTATGGATAAGTTTCACTCTACTTTTACTGTACAAGTTACTGTGATTTCTGTTTCTGCTTGTTTTTTTGTTTTTTTTGTCTTTTGATACAGCTCAAATGGTACTGCTCGAGAAGCTGTATATTTTTCCACAACACTAACATATGCGTTATAAGCGTTCTGTATTTTATTGATATGCATTATAAGAATGACATCCAGCTAAATGGAGTCAAGCAGATAAGATTTAAAAGAGATTTGGGAACAGATCTAAATCGTTTTTCTAATAATTTCTGAGAAATTTGTACAGTTTATAGAGGACAAGAGTTGCATGCCATCAAAAAACCAAGAGATGTGATTACTTAGCTTAGTGATTTAGTATTTAGGGAGAACAAGATTGAACCAAGAACTGTCTCATGGCCTTTGAGGCTGTGTGGTGATGAAACTAAGCATCTTCATTCAATATTGCAAGACTGATCCTGTAGATATGATGAAGTCCAGGTCAGAGAATAACTCTGAATAAGGTAGGACAAACTCTTCGCATAGAGGGGAAAGGACTCTGCAGACTCTTGCCTTATGTTCACACTGAAATCCAAGGGAAGGACATAGCAAGTGTTCTGGGGTGAAGACCTAGGTTGGTGTATGGGTGTGTAGTCCTGAACCATAGTACATAGCTAATGTGACACAGGGCATTTGAGCAATGAATTGCAAGAACATGAGTTATGAATTTGATCCATGCTACAACAGAAAGCCAGTAAAATGTCTCACATGAAAGAACTTTGAGAGGTTATGAACCAAGCGCCAACATTCTGAATATTCTGTACCATAAGGGATAGCAGCATGTAAGTTTTCAGTAATCAAGGCTGGAAATTATTAAAGCTTGTATGAATATTTGTGTTTCAGGCAAGAATCTTGAACATCTGCAGAATCTGGTGGTTAATTGAACATGACCAGACAAATTTGAGGGGACTCCATTAATCAAAGGATAAATCCGAGACATTAGCCAGTATCTTATCCTGTCTTGCCGGCATTGCATGTCTTTTGGATGGAACTGACATTCAATAAAAATATGTAATAGCAAAATGCTCTAGAACTGTAAAGCAGCATTAATGTGGCTTGTTATTTGGCTTTATTTGAGGGCATTGAGCCATCTCTACTTCATTCTGTCTGCCTCTTCCTCTTTGTATTTCTCTCATAATGTAATATCTCAGTGTACAGTGATACCAACAGTGTATGGATAATAACAGAGTTGCTGGTAAAACTAATCATGTGTATGAACTGGCCAGCTCTAAAACTGTTCATCACACACAGTGACAGAACCACACACAGACACACACCCACAGACATACACACACACACACACACACACACACACACACACACACACACACACACATGCACACACACACACACACACACACACACACACACAATGGGTGTTGGAAATGTCTTGCCAACATTTGTTCCCCTGTCTCTGACAGCATTGTTTCCACTTGGGCAACCGCTGTGCTGCATTTGGTTGTCTTATGTGGTAAATCTGCAGTGAGTACACAGTGAAAATGCAGGTTGAGAATTCTCATTTTCTTGTCCTAGCACTGCTGTTTCACTGTTTCCCCTTATTATCTCTATGAAGTGTTGTGGATTAGAAAATAGAAAGCGGTCTTGAGATCTGGATATGTGTATAGTATCACTGAATATGTTTATTGAATAAATTGAATAGATTGAATAAATCAATCGGTCAATGTCAGCTGGTTTATTTATCACTAAATTTCTGTTTCATCAACAAATAAATATGATCTAGTAACAATTTCACAGTAATTATTAACCCAGCTTTGAATATTAAATGTGGAAGTTTTACTTTATATCCAAAAATAGTGCACATACAGTATGTATGCATTCACAAACAAGATAGTTGCTAAATATGAAATATTATCATATTTCATTATTATTAATAACATTTTATTTATTAATAGGAAAAAAATGACAGACTAAGACTAATAATAGTCTTTTTTAAACCTTTGATCTTTTGTTAAAAAACATTCACAAAAATACTCTGCCCTAGTGGATATCAAACAATTGCAAACATAACACAGGTTTATAAAAAATCTTTGTTAAATGTATGTATGCCATAATTATTGGCATCCTTTTAGAGATTACTTTGTGCTAACTCCCTTTCCCAATATAACAGCTCTTCTCCTATAATGCCTGATGAGGTTGGAGAATACATGGCAAGGGATCTGAGACCATTCCTGCATACAGAATCTCTCCAGATCCTTCAAATTTCAAGGTCCACGTTGGTGGACTCTCTTCTTCACCCCACAGGTTTTCTATGGGTTTCAAGTCAGAGGACTGGGAAGGCCATGGCAGAACCTAGATTTTGTGATCAGTAAACCATTTTTGTGCTGATTTTGATGTATGTTTTGGATCATTGTACTGCTGGAAGATCCAACCATGGCCCATTTTAAGCTTTCTGGCAAAGGCAGTCAGGTTTTCATTTAATATCTATTGATATTTGATAGAGTTGATGATGCCATGTGTCCTAATAAAATGTCCAGGACCTCTAGCAGAAAAACAGCCCCAAAACATTAAAGAGCCACCACCATATTTAACCATGGGTATGGGGTACTTTTCCATATGGCTAACTCTCTGTATGCACCAAACCACCTCTGGTGTTTATTTCCAAAAAGCTCTATTTTGGTTTCATCTGACCATAGAATCCAATCCCATTTGAAGTTCCAGCAGAGTCTGGCAAACTGAAGATGCTTGAGCTTGTTTTTGGATGAGAGTAGAGGCTTTTTTCTTGAAACCCTTCCAAACAACTAGTGGTGATGTAGGTGACATTGGACTGTAATTTTGAAGACTTTCTGACCCCAAAATGCAACTAACTTATACAATTCTCCAGCTGTGATCCTTGAACATTTTTTGGCCACTCGAACCATCCTCTTCACAGTGTGTTGACACAATACAATACACATCCAATTCCAGGTTGATTCATAATATTTCCAGTTGACTGGAATTTCTTAATTATTGCCTTGTTGGCAGAAACGGGCATTTTCAATGCTTGTGCTATTTCTTATAGCCACTTCCCATTTTGTGAAGCTCAAAAACCTTTTGCCACACATCACAGCTATATTCCTTGGTCTTACCCATTGTTATGAAGGACTAAGGGAATTTGGCCTATGTGTTACCTCATATTTATACCCCTGTGAAACAATAAAATATCAATGGGAATATACTTCAAATATATTTTTCTCACATGAATTCATAGAGGTGCCAATAATTATTACACACCTATATTTAACTTTTTTTTTTTATAAACCTGTGTTGTGTTTGTAATTGTTTGATATCCATGAGAGCAGAGTATTTTTGTGATTTTTTTTTAACAAAAGATCAAAAGACAATTTTTCACAGCCTTCTTTGCTCATATGTACCAGTGTCACGTAATCCATGTAATGGAGGTTAGGATGGATACAAATGCAGTTAAAGACTTTTATTTGAGAGAGGCAGGTAGACAAATCCTAATCATGAGACTAGAGCGTGGTCAAAAACAGGCAATGGGTCAGGCGATCTGCAAACAGGCATCAACGGGGCAGGGCAAGAATCGAGAATGAGAAACTAGAAACAAGATCAAAGTACCTGAACCAAAATGAGCAACAGGGTACAAATGCTTGGTATGCTGATAACACTCAATAATTCACAAAGTCATGGTGTTCAAAAAGTCTCTTATATAGCATGGAGTTAGTGTGAGATTGGCAACAGGTGTGTGTGGTTAGAATTCCGGAGAAGGTGAAAGTGTTTGTGTGTGTGGGAAGTGTAGTTCATGGTGGCCATGTTTGCAGGCCACAGTGCAGGATGGGAAATGTAGTCACTGATATGACAGAACCCCCTCCACAAGGGCTAAGCGCCAAAATACACTACCTCCCCAGTTGGTCAGGGCCCTCTGGGCAAAGTGTCTTCACAGACCCTCAGGTTCAAATGCAGGCATTGTCTGACAAGTAGCAGGTTCCTCAAGGAGCCGAGGAGCAGACATGAGGCTGGGGCTGGTTCGCTGGGGTCATCAGTCTCGAGTATGAGCGTAACTTGTTTGTTCGTGATGTCTGCTTCAGGCATGGGCAGAACTTGGTTGACTGGGTCAGCAGACTCAGGGGTGAGCAGAGCTTGGTTGGCCGTGTCAGAGGTCGCCTCGTCAACCTCCAACATGAATTTGTGTTGGTTGTGAATCAAACAAGAAATAAAACACAAGTTAGACAATGCATAAGAAATAATTGATTTTATCGAGGATAAACTGGACTGGTGGGAGAATAATCAGTGGGAGAGGAGGGCTAACGGTATGGGTGTGGCCAGGGGAAAAATCAGGGCTAGCAGGAGTGTAGGGAGGAAGAGGTCAGAGCCAGGATCAGAATATGTCATGTCATCATCAGCATTATGGTCAGATGAGTTGCCAGGTGAGACAGCGAGAAAAGAGTCAGTCTGCGTGGAAGCATCCACATACACCTTAGCTGGACTGATTCTGCATCTCAGGGGGGAGGAAACCCAGAGGTGTCAGACGGAATGCGTAGAACCTCAATCAAGAGGGTCAAATCTGCAGAAAGGTGTGCAAGCTGGTAGCGAGTATTCAGGTCAAAACTCATATCCTCAAAGGAGGGAGGAAAAAAGAGCTGGTGTTCAGCTAAGGAAAAAATACAGACAGAAAGAATAATAATCCCAATTGTAAGAGGAAAGCAACATGGTAAAACTGAAGGAACACGGGAGACATGCTCACACATTGTCATTGAGACATGCACTGCACTGAGTCAGGTTACACTGACATCAACAAGAAAGAGAGAGCAGAAGCCATGCTAGGAGTTACATTACACTCACACACACACAGAAAGACGTGGGGGTAAAGAGGAAACTGTGTTAAAAGTCTCTTTTAACTTTGGGGGGAGGTCCCACTTCGGCTCTAATTGGCTATTTATATTCCTATGGTTTACTTTATTTAAATGGTTAGTAGTAATATGGATCCCAGCATAGCTGGGACAGGCACACCTTTAAGATTTATTAGTTAGAACGTCAGAGGTATGGGTAATCCTGTCAAGAGATCTAAGGTTTTTACACATTTGAAACCTTTAAACTCCAATATAGTATTTTTACAGGAGACGCACCTACGTATTAAAGATCATCAAAGGTTACACTGCCCTTGGGTGAGTCAAGTCTTCCACTCGAACTTTAATTCAAAAGCAAGAGGAGTCGCTATTTTAATTGACAAAAGGTTACAGTTTTCGGCCACTAACGTTATCGCTGATGCGAACAGTAGATATATTATAGTTGCTGGTACTCTAATGCAAAGACAGGTATTGTTGGTAAATGTATACACTCCAAACTTTGATGATGTGGAATTTGCTAATAGAATGTTGAGCAATCTCCCTTTCTTAAATACTCTCCTGTTGATTTTCGGTGGAGATTTAAACTGTGTAATTGACCCAAACTTAGATCGGTCTAATCCCCGTACTCTGAATCAATCTGCAATGTCTAAAACATTTTCCGATTTTATGTGTCAGAATGGTCTCGTTGATCCCTGGAGATCCCGTAACCCCTTTCTTAAAAAGTTTTCTTTCTTCTCCAGGTGCATCATTCCTATTCGAGGATTGATTATTTTTTTTACAGATAGCACTTTTGATTCTTGTGTAGTTTCTTCTGACTATTTGGGTATTGTAATTTCTGACCATTACATTACATTTCTACAATTAGATATTCATCTTTCTATTTATAAATGTAGCCCACCACCTTGAAGATTTAACTCTCTTCTTTTAGCAGACAGTGAATTCTGTGAGTTCATTTCTACTTCTATTCATGACTTTCTTTTCTTCAATCAGAATGACTCCACCTCTTATTCACTGTTATGGGAGACACTTAAATCCTATATCAGAGGGCAGATTATTTCTTATTCTGCTCACTGTAATAAAAAACACACTGCTAGGGTTAATGAACTTACATCTGCGATCAGTAACCTCGATCAAAGATGTACATTGAACCCCTCTCCAGAACTTCTTAAACAGCGTCTTGACTTGCAGGCAGAATTTAATCTTATTTCGACTATAGAGGCGGAACGTTTATTGTTACGTACTCGTGGTTCATATTATGAACATGGCGACAAGCCGAGTCGTTTACTGGCACATCAGCTACGGTGACAGGCCACCTCCTGTCTCATACCTAGTAGTAAAAACACTTATAATATTGTCACTACAGATCCCATGGAAATTAATGCTACTTTTAAATCGTTTTACTCTTCGCTTTATAAGTCCGAATTTCCAACAGACAATACTAAAGTGAATGCATTTCTTCAAAATCTTTGTAAGCCTGTTATTGATTCTAATACTGCTATGCAACTGGACTCCCCACTCTCTCTTGAAGAAATTTTAATTTCAGTTAAAACTATGCAATCCAACAAAGCTCCTGGCCCGGATGGGTTTCCAGTTGAATTTTTTAAAACGTTTATTGGAAAATTAGCTCCATTGCTTTTGGCTATGTTCAATGAATCTTTGGAATGTGGGTCTTTGCCTCCAACATTGACACAAGCCATGATAGTTCTGCTTCTCAAGGAGGGTAAGGATCCATCCTCCTGCGGTTCTTATAGACCGCTGTCTCTGCTTAATGCAGATGTAAAGGTGTTGGCGAAAGTAATGGCATCTCGTTTAGAGAATGTACTCCCTTATATTATATCTGAAGAGCAGAACGGTTTTATAAAGGGACGTCAATTGTTTTTTAATACCCGCACACTCTTTAATATAATTTATTCAAAGCATCCGTCTGTGCTCCCTGAGATTGTGATTTCATTAGATGCTGAAAAAGCATTTGATAGGGTTGAGTGGGAGTATTTGTTTGCAGTGTTGAGGAAGTTCGGATTTGGGGATAAGTTTATTTCTTGGATTAGCCTCCTTTACTCATCCCCTAATGCCAGGGTTCAGACAAACGATATTTATTCGGATTATTTTGCTCTTGGACGAGGGTGTCGTCAAGGCTGTCCTTTATCCCCTCTGCTTTTTGCTGTCGCTATCGAGCCGCTGTCTATTGCACTAAAATCTTCTCCCTTGTTTAAAGGAATAGTTCGATACGGTGTAGAATACAAATTGTCGCTATATGCTGATGATTTGTTATTGTATGTAACCGATCCTATTGCCTCTTTGCCAGCTGTCTTGGGTGTTCTGGAGTCCTTTGGTGTTGTCTCTGGTTATAAATTAAATTTAGATAAAAGCGACTGTTTTCCTATCAATACTGCAGCATTTTCTCTCCAACAGTCAGATCTACCATTTCGATTTAGTCAGTCAGGTTTTAAATACCTAGGTATCAACGTGACCCATTCTTTATCTAATCTTTTATCAGCTAACTTCACTCCCCTTATCTCAAAGGTTAAATCTAACATTCGGAGTTGGGGTAACTTACCCCTTTCTCTAACTGGCAGGATCAATGTCGTCAAAATGAATATATTACCGAAGTTTCTTTTCTTGTTCCAGCAAGTGCCTCTTTCTCTGCCAAAATCATTCTTTGATTCATTGGATAAGATAATTAGTACATTTATTTGGGGAGGGAAGCCACCATGGGTTAATAAATCTTTATTTCATAAATGTAGACTTAGTGGAGGACTTGCATTACCCAATTTTCAATTCTATTACTGGGCTGCGCACATTCATAAACTTTGCTACTGGGTTAAATCTCCTGGAACTTCTTGGTCTAAATTGGAACTATCTTCTTGTAGGGAATCCTCTTTACCTGCTTTGCTTTACTCCTCTTTACCTACAAAACTCTCCCTATATACTGATAATCTAGGTGTCCTCAACACACTTATGACCTGGTATCAATTTAGACGGCATTTTAAATTTGTAGGTGCATCCTCTTGGGTCCTTTAGTCAACAACCATCTATTTCCTGCATCGTGTTTGGACTCCACATTTTCAGTATGGTATGACAAGGGTATTAAACAAGTTAGAAATCTGTATGCCGATTGTGTGTTTGATAGCTTTGCCAATCTGGCATCCACTTATGACCTCCCTGTGACGCATTTTTTTCAGTATTTTCAAATTCAGAATTTCGTTTCTAGATGTTTTCCTGATTTCTCCTCTGCGCCTCCTGAACATTCTTGGGAAAGCTTGTTTTCAAATAATCCGCATCAGAGAGGAATGATTTCTAGCATTTATGATTTTATTCTGGCGCTAGGTAGTGAGTCGAGTAACAAAATTAGGAATGCATGGGAAACGGAGTTAGGAGTACAGATAAGTGAGGAGTGTTGGGAACATGCTACAGGGAGGGTACAGTCTACCACTTCTTGTGCTCGTCTTGGACTTATACAGTTCAAAGTTTTAAGTAGAGTCCATCTGTCCAAGTCGAGACTTTCTGTGATGTATCCGGACGTAGAGGACAAGTGTGATAAATGCCATGGCTCTCCCTGCCATCTTGGCCATATGTTTTTCTTCTGCCCTGATCTCCATGGTTTTTGGTCTGGTTTTTTTTACCATCATGACCACTATTCTCAGGATAGATTTATAACCTTGCCCACTGATTGCTGTATTTGGGATTCCTGATGACTCAGTTCCATTGAGCTCGATACAAAAGGATGTTATTGCTTTCACATCCCTTATAGCAAGACATTCCCTACTGTTGCACTGGAAGTCTGCTAAATACCCATCTATCTCTCAGTGGCTAAAGGACGTGATGTTTTATCTAAAACTCAAGAAAATAAGGTATACGATGAAGGGTTGTACGGACAAGTTTTTTTTTTATTATAAATGGCATCCCTTTATCGTATACTTTATGGAGTTACAGACACTTCCCACTTAAATTTTTGTGCCTGTTGTTGGGTCTTACAATATCTATATAACCAGCGACAGTTATTGGGTAGCCATGATGAGCTGGTGGGGGCGGGGGACGGGTACTTTTAATTTTGTTTTCCTTTGTTAGTATAAAAAGAAAAAAAAACCTGTGAATGTTTACTGCTGTGTGTTGCTCAATTTGTTTTCTTTTTTCTTCTCAATGGAATATTTGGGAAAGGGAGGGGAGGAGAGAAGAGAAAAGGTGATGTACAGCAGACATGTTTGGTAGACGTGTTCAGCAGAAATGTTCAGCAGAAATGTCCAGCAGATATGTTCAGCAGAAATGTTTAGTTCAGCAGAAATGTTCAGCAGAAATGTTCAGCAGAAATGTTTAGTTCAGCAGAAACGTTCAGCAGAAATGTTTAGCAGAAATGTTTAGTTGAGCAGAAATGTTCAGCAGAAATGTTCAGCATAAATGTTTAGTTCAGCAGAAATGTTCAGCAGAAATGTTCAGTTCAGCAGAAATCTTCAGTTCAGCAGAAATGTTCAGCAGAAACGTTTAGTTCAGCAGAAATGTTCAGCAGAAATGTTCAACAGAAATGGTCGGCAGAAATGTTCAGTAGAAATGTTCAGCAGAAATGTTCTGTTCAGCAGAAATGTTCTGTTCAGCAGAAACGTTTAGTTCAGCAGAAATGTTCAGCAGAAATGTTCAGTTCAGCAGAAATGTTAAGCAGAAACGTTTAGTTCAGCAGAAATGTTCAGCAGAAATGTTCAACAGAAATGGTCGGCAGAAATGTTCAGTAGAAATGTTCAGCAGAAATGTACAGCAGAAATTTTCAGCGGAAATGTTCAATAAAAATAAAAAAAAGTCTCTCTCTCACACACACGCACCCCTAGGAGAACAAGGTTAGAAATATGAGAATATATTGCCAAAAAGGACACGAATGTATAATAAACAAACTTACCCATAGTTAAGAAGAGACAAAAGAACAACACAGCTGAGATCCTCTCTCAATGAATGTCAGTTAGAAAATAACAGAAAAACAGAAGTTAGTTTTTAAAAAATGAAAACCAAGCTAAGGCAAACATAAGGGGATTGGAAACAACCTGAAACTCGGTTATAAGGGATGCTGAAAAGAACAGACGCTTCGAAATAAGCAAAAAAATGCACATTAGCTGACATAAGGGGTTTAGAAATCATCTGAAATTCAGGTATATTGGTATCGGGACCAGGGGTAGGAACTAAGAATAGAGAACTGTATAAATAGGAGCCTCATTTCTGGTTTTTTTTTTAGATCACTCTTGCGACATCTCAACTGTGTGGATCTCGTGTGGTGGAACAATAAACTTGGACCCTTTTGCTTTTCCTCACTCACAGGTTCTTTGTATTTCTTTCTTCTTCAATGGGCTATTTGATGTATTGACATATTTGATGTATAATGATGCTATTTGTAAACTTGGCTCGTGAGGTCGTCTCTTCGACCTCGGACAGAAACTTGGCATGAGAAGCCATGTCTTTGACCTCAGACAGGAGCTTGGCTTGAGAGGTTGTCTCTTTGACCTCGGACAGGACCATGGCGTAGGAGGTCACCACGTTGACCTCGGATGGGAGCGTGGCTTTGGAGGTCGCCTCGTTGACCTCGGACATGAACTTGGCTGGAGAGGCCGTCTCTTCGACCTCAGACAGGAACATGGCTTGGGAGGTCACCTCGTTGACCTCTAGCAGGAAATTGACTTTATGCTGGAGCTCTGGAGATGAGACAACATTGTGGGTCTCAGGCTGGAACTCTGGGGATGAGACCACCTCGTGGGTCTCCTGCTGGAGCTCTGGGGATAACACCGCCTCGTGGGTCTTATGTTGAAGCTCTGCAGGTGAGACCACCTCGTAGGTCTCCTGCTGGAGCTCTAGGGAGGAGGTCGCCACGTTGACCTCCGACTGGGGCTCTGGAGATGAGGTTGCCACGTTGACCTCCAACTGGAGCTCGGCAGGTGAGACCACCTCGTGGGTCTCAGGTTGGAGCTCTGGTGAGGAGGTCACCACGTTGACCTCAGACTGGAGCTCGGGAGGTGAGACCACCTTGTTGGTCTCAGGTTGGAGCTCTGGGGAAGAGGTCACCATGTTGACCTCTGGCTGGAGCTCGGCTGCTGAGACCACATAGTGGGTCTTAGGCAGGAGTGTTGGGGAGGAGGTCACCCAGTTTGCCTGCTCATAATAGGTGGTGAATGGCAAGCCAGGTTTATCTATGGGGCATGCCTTCCCCAAATACTCATCCAGGTTGGGGGCGTACTCTGGACTCCCAAACTCCTTTGTTAATAGTCCCACAAACTGAGTTACATTGTGCAGACCCTTGTAATCTGTACATGCCAGACACTCCGCCCACTGGCGGGCTTGGCCAACGAGCCGGGAGAGTATGAACCCTAGCCACTGCCTCTGGTCAGGCTTGGGGTGCGCCAGGCTCAAATATGCAATTGGCAGTCAAAGTGAAAATACTCAGGGTAGACAAAAAATCCATCGTATGGCTTTGGGGGATCCGTGGCTACCCACAGAGGAAGCTTAATAAAGTTGAGTCTCGGTAGGGTGTTCCTTACTACCTTGGCATGATGTCTCCTCCGTATTCCTGCTGCATCCGTGGTTAGGCAAAGTATTCTGTTACGTAATCCACGTAATGGAGGTTAGGACGGATACAAATGCAGTTAAAGACTTTCATTTGAGAGAGGCAGGCAGACAAATCCAAATCATGAGACAAGAGCGTGATCAAAACAGGGTCAGGCGATCTGCAAACAGGCATCAATGAGGCAAGGCAAGAATCGAGAATGAGAAACTAGAAACAAGATCAAAGTATATGAATCAAAACGAGCAACAGGGTACGAACGCTTGGTATGCTGATAACACTCAATACTTCACAAAGTCATGGTGTTCAAAAAGTCTCTTATATAGAGTGGAGTGAGTGTGAGATTGGCAACAGGTGTGTATGTGTGATTAGAATTCCGGAGAAGGTGAAAGTGTGTGTGTGTGGGAAGTGTAGTCCATGGCGGCCATGTTTGTAGGCCGCAGTGCAGGATGAGAAATGTAGTCACTGGTTTGCTGTGATATGACACACACACTGACATGCTCACTAATTCAAACATCTTCCGATTCACTCCCTAGGCATCCAATAGGTGCTTATCTTTCTTTACTCTTAAAACAAATGTAAATTGTTTGCAAGTACTATTTTGTCTCTGTGCCCCTTTTATATTGTGGTCACACAAGCCAACCATAACAGCAGTAACAACATCACTAAAGACAATGTTAAGAGTGGGTGAGGTGAGGATTGGTGGCATCATGTTGAAAAGTTCAGTAAATTCGATGTCACAATTTTTTTTTGTTACAAATTCTAATGATTCAGTGTGATTTCACTGCATTTGATACAGACAACTATGCTCACTAATCCTGCCTAACCATTCATAACATTCCATATATGTTGGCTTGTTTGAATATTCATGGATTTAAAGTTACAAGAACATGGCCGGCAGGGTGTCTGAGGATGGATATACAGTATGTCTGGCTTTTTTTCGCAGTCTACTGAGCCGGTCTGTCTCTCCCACTGATTCCAATATAATGTCAGACAGCAAACCTTCATTTTAAGTTTCTGCTGCATAACAGAATGGAAAACTGAGGAAAAAAAGAGCTGAGAAGATGGTTTCTGAAATGTATTTTTGAAGGCACCTGTATTCAAAAGTGCATTTCATCCAAGCTTCAAGGGTTCTTATAAGTGTATATCTGCTCCCTTCAAAGCTGCTGCTTAGCTTTAACAATGGCTGACTGGAATCAGGTCAAAGATTAGAGGCATTCTGTATGCTAGCTTCAAAGACGGTATTGAAAAGGAGTATAATGATAATTATACACCATGTGCTCATTTACACTAGATGAAAACAAATCTGTGTTTAATGCTGGTACTACTAGCCCTGACATTTTTGCACTTAACTTTAAAAATACACAAAGACTCATCCATCATTCTCTTTTAAGTCCTTTTCATGTTAGCTGCTAGACTCATGTTATTTGAATTGTTAATTATAATTCACATGAGAGTGCTTATGTAATATTCAGATAAATTCTCCTTAATAAGGTAAAATGTCTGTTCAGTGATTTTTCATAGTCAGTAGGGGTGGATTGAATAGATCATCTGTTTTAAATGGAAACAAATACAGATACAGTTTTTTTTAAAACTTGCTAAAAGGGTTCACAAGGCAACTTGAATATGAAGCTTTAAATTTTAAATTTATTTTTTAAAAATCTGTTTAGACCATGCTTACTTTGGGTTTATATTTGAATACAGATACTGATATTTGGAGCTCGAAATAGATACACCTACAGCTAATGACATTCTGTTATGATTGTAGTCACTTCTCTTGCATCTCTCATCAAGCACTATACTGAAAATATACTGTGCAATTCAAGCCATTGGGTGTTGAAAAGATAGAAAATGGAGTAGGAAGGGAAACTATTTCCAAGCTCCCACTACACACATGCGTATGCGACACACACCCTAAAAATCATTCCGGTGTATTACAAAAAATATGTTCCTCTTAAACATCCCCAAATGCAGCTTGAGTGTGTGCACTGGAATAAATTAGGCATCAAGACCTGTTCCTCAGGCACCAAAACCACACACACTAGGGACTGGCAGCTGTGGTTCCCCATCTGGACGGCAAACACACATGCTCACAAATTCACCAAAATGGAAGACAAAACATTCTGCTATGCATAGAAAGAATAAGATTTAGGAGGGAGTGTGTGCATGTGACATCTAATTACTGGAGGTTATATCAGCAGTGAGAATTTGAAGAGTTTGAATGAGTATGACATGCAGACTTACTGTATATTAAACCTTTATTTAGGGCCTAATTGTTAATTACTAATGCTGTATGAGCTCATAGTTCATTTTTTTGTAGTCCTGAAGATGGGCATGACACTGTATTGTAAATTTCCCATAATTTAGAACTCCAGGATTTCACCCGAATCTTAGAATTGCATCGATATCTATAGTAACAAAGACACATTATAATTCAACTCCTTAACCATTGTTTATTTAGTTCATTGCGCTCAGATGTGAATAACATGTCCTTGTTTTTTCCTATTAATAAATGGGCTTTGTGTAGTATACCATCGTTTCATCTTTGTTGTGCAAACATAGCCAAATTTCATCCTATTATATTTCATTTTACACAGAGCTTGGTGCATTCATAGTACTTCAAAGAGATGGAGGGAAATATTTCAAAGGCTTTGAACTTTGACAGCTAACAGAAGAAAAATGAAAAAAAAAAAAGGTGGGTGAAATTTATGATTATTTATGACTCTGCCTGACTATTATGGAACAATATTATAAATATTGTTTATGTTTATAGGGGAGATTGTTTTTGCAAATGAACAGCTTTGTCAAGAAATGGGGTCGGTTTCTCATGCAGTTCTTTGTATAAGCATATTTATATATGCATATATTACTGGATTATTGTAATAAATGTTCACTTTAAATGTAACGATTAAACTCTTTTCACAGTGTACTGTTGCACTGAAGTCAGATATACTCTCACCGGCCCGTTTATTGGGAACACATGAACACCTATTCATTCATGCATTTATCCAATCAGCCATGTGGCAACAGTGCAGTGTATAACATCATGTAGATACAGGTCAAGCATTTTGGTTAATGTACACATTAAACAACAAAATGGGGAAAATATGTGATATCAGTGACTGTGGCATGGTTGTTGGTGCCACAGAATGGCATGAACAACAAAAAAAATCCAATGAGCAGCAGTGTTGTGGGTGGAAACGCCTTAGAACCGAGGAAGCAGGAAGCAGTGTCCTTCGAGCTGACGTTATTCTTCTAATTTCTATACTTTAAAATTATATATATATATATATATATATATATATATATATATATATATATATGTGCTACAGCAGGGGGAAAAGTGTTCTCTTATAGAGCCCCACAGTTATGGAACAGTCTTCCAATTAGTGTTTGGGACTCAGACACAGTCTCAGTGTTTAAGTCTAGGCTTAAAACGTATTTGTTTACTCAAGCCTACCCTGACTAGACTTTCTATTATGCTAAGCACAGTGCTAATAATCTTTTCTCTCCCTCTCTCCTTCTGCCGAGCCACACACAATTTTATGGAGATACTAGAGATCCTGAACCTTTCTGCTCTCCGGACCTGCCTGATCCATTTCGGATGTCCTACCTCTGGATGGAGCTCTCATCTACTCCAATTCCAGAGTGCTGGGACTACGGCTGCTTCTAAGGCCAAACAGACTTCATATAAATCCATAATGAACATTTTCACACTATCTGTTGTTACCCAGATGAGGATGGGTTCCCTTCTGAGTCTGGTTCCTCTCAAGGTTTCTTTCTCTTAAAACATCTTAGGGAGTTTTTCCTTGCCACCGTCGCCACTCAGTGGCTTGCACTTTTATAAATTTGCACCTTTAATATCTGTATACCGTGTCGATATTTCTGTAAAGCTGCTTTGAGACAATGTCTATTGTAAAAAGCGTTATACAAATAAAATTGAATTGAATTGAATTATTGATGAGAGAGATCAGAGGAGAATGGCTAGACTAGTTTGAGCTCACAAGAAAGCTATGGTATCTCAAATACCCACTCTTAACAACCAAGGTGAGCAGAAAAGCATCCCCGAACACACAACTCAATGAGCAAAGTGGATGAGCTACAACAAAAGAAAACCACACCAGGCTCCACTCCTGTTGGCCAAGAACAGGAATTTGAGGCTACAATGGCCAGAGGCTCACCACAACTGGACAGATGAAGATTGGAAGAAGACTTGGAAATGTCTAGAGCTTGGAGTAAACTGATGTAAACGTTTGTTGATGTTGATGAAGCAGAATTCATTCTGTCAACCTGGTGATTATGGGAAAGCAACATATGCATGCAACTATGGGTACACTCACTAGCATGACTTAATGCTTAGTGTGACTGCTCTCAGGATTTTATTGTTTTCATCTGGGACAACATAAGCTTACACAGTGCAACTGTAAATCCAGGTCATCCTCTTTTTCACATATTCTGCATTCACCAATTTCAAAGAATTTTCTTATAATAACAGAGAAGATACCTTTTCACTGACAATATCATTTGTATGTAGTTAAATTTGTGCCAAAACTAAACAAATAAATATACCATTTCGCAAACAAACACAATCTGCTCTGCAAAGGAAAACCCGACTCTCAAACAAACAGAAATTGATTTTCTCACAAATGCGTTGGCTTGATTTTCTCACAAATGTGTTGGCTTGATTTTCTCACAATGCAGCTAAGCAACATCCTCTTCCAAACCAACAGATGGCGATATCAGTCAATTTACACTAGTCTCCCAGAAGATTACACCACAGTAGAGTGCAGTAAATTGTGTTTCTTTTATTACATTCTGAAATAAGTTCTGTGATTAACAAAAGCTCAAGATATTTTCATTTTCATGATATTTTCAAGAAGTTCATTTTATAAATCTGCACAAAATCTACTCATGCAGTGCACTACTATCAAGATATTGTGATGTAACTGAAACAAGTACCATTTGTAATGGTGAAAGTGAAAACATGAGACGTGTTCTTTTCATTTAAAATATCCACTTTGTTTTGGAGCAAACTGAGTAATTACTGTTTGTCTAAAGTTAATTTAAGTTATGATTTAAGCATAAAGGAAGTCTTTTGTTATTTTGAAAATAAAAACAACGTGCTACTAGCTAGGTTGAATTTCATTATTCTTGTGGCAAAATTTCACAGTCACATGAAAAGTTATTTATTTATTTATTTATTTTTTAAGTTACCTAGGTTTGTGGAATTTTTACCTGAAACGGAGTATTTAATTAAATCCTTTAGGTTACTTGATATCAAAATTTTTATTTCTTTTCTATTGTGCCATGATGAGATTTTTCATGTGCCATGAGTAATAGGCCAAAGTGCTTTTTTCTTATCTTTTATATATTACAATGTAATGTAATACAAGGTGTCACAGAAAAACATCTCATGATGGGTAAAAACAAAGAGCTCTCCCAAGACCTTAACAACCTTATTGTTGCAAAACATATCGATGGAATCAGATACAGACATATTTTAAAACTTCTGAATCCTCCAGTAAGCATCAACGGGGCCATTATCTGCAAGTGGAAGCGCAACATCACTCCGTCATCAACCAGCGATGCACAGGAGCTCTTCGCAAGTTTTCTGACTGGGGTGTCAGAAAAATAGTCAGAAAATGTAGCCCAAGAGCCGAGGACCACTCTGAAAGAGCTCCAGAAGCACTTGGAGGCAGCAGTTACCATCATCACAGAGAAAAGAATAAGCAATGCATTCCACTGCACACACTCACTCCGCAATATTTGATTACTAAAGAAAAGGCATGTCGAAACTCGTTTAAAGTTTGCTACAACTCATTTGGACAAACCTATGAAATACTGGGTGAGTGTAGTCTGGTTAAACGAGAGCAAAATTGAACTTCTTTTTGGTTCTTTTTGGCTGTCATACTACATACCATGTTTGGAAAAGAAATGGCACTACACATCACCCTAAAAGTACTATACACAGCAAAATCAACAGTGTTGATTTAACCCCCACAGTGTTGAATTTAACACCCCACAGTTTTTATATAAGTCCACTGGACTCTCTGGGTGTTAATTCAACACTAGGGATTTTACTGTGTACCAAGGTGGAATCATCATGGTGTGGGGCTGTTTTTCATCACATGGTACTGGCAGACTGCAATTAATTGAAGGAATGATGAATGGAGCCCTTTACCGGGATATTCTTGAGAAGAATCTGCTGCCATCCAACAGGATGATGAAGATGAGACGTGGGTGGTCCTTTTGAATTAAATCTTGTTGAACAAGATTTAAAGACAATATGTTTAGAAGAATGGGCCAAAATCACACCTGAATACTGCAGCCGATTAATTTCTTCATACAGGCAGCGTCTTGAAGCTGTCATTAGAAACAAAAGCTTCTCCACTTTGTATTAAATAAATTTCAGTTAACGTGTTCAAAACCTTTTTCCTGTATCATTCCTCATTATTACACATAACTTCATTTATGGACTTTAATGTTTGGATTTCTTTATATGTGTGGATTTCTTGAGTTAAGTCTGGGGAAAATTCCATGTCAATAACCTCAATGGAAATATATTTACTGAAAAAAATGTTGACGCATTCAAAGAAAATTATCCCTCCATGTGTATGTGTATATATATATATATATATATATATATATATATATATATATATATATATATACACAGCTACTTATAGCCTTATAGCCTATGTATTGTATGTGTATGACTGAAAGCGGTATATATTCAGTATTGTTATTTCTTTGCATAAAAATTTCAATAAAAAATAAATTTCAAATAAAATAACTATTTACTGCACTTTGTTATGGTGTAGTGGTGCATCATGTTGTAATGCTTCACCCAGGAGACTAGTGTAAATTGACTGATGGTGAGATCTGTTAGTTTTGAAGAGGAAGTTGCTTAGCTGCATTTGTGAGAAAATCTCCGCCGACACATTTGTGAGAAAATCTGCACCGACACATTTATGAGAAAATCAAGCCGACACATTTGTGAGAAAATCAAGTTGACACATTTGTGAGAAAATCGCTTTCTGTTTGTTTGAGAGTCGAGTTTTCCTTTGCAAAGCAGATTGTGTTTGTTTGCAAAATGGTATAATTATTTGTTTAGTTTTGGCACAAATTTAAATACATACAAATTATATTTTCAGTGAAAAGATGGAAGACTTTAATAACCCATGCCATATTGTGCTTTATATGTACTCACATTAAAGACGGATCTACTGGTTGGATAAGGTCTCAGTCTGCATATCCGATATATGACTGATATATAACTTATCAGTTTCCACCTGACTGCTTTATAAACCACA
This sequence comes from Ictalurus furcatus, assembly GCF_023375685.1. Lineage (NCBI taxonomy): Eukaryota > Metazoa > Chordata > Actinopteri > Siluriformes > Ictaluridae > Ictalurus > Ictalurus furcatus. The sequence goes on from NC_071267.1 coordinate 17,983,004, forward strand.
ATATTTCTTTGTATGTGTTATGGCTCTTATTCATAACTTGTAAAGTTTGCATGTGTATGTATAATAATACTTGTATTTATACTGTATTGCTCTTGTCTAACTCTGCAAGCTCTTCCCATACACACATACATACTCACAGACACAGCATAATGACATTCAGCAATCCAGCTGCAGACCCATGGTGACACGTTGGAGTCAGACACTTGTGATTCTCATCAATCATTCTGCAGTAGTAATCAGGTGGAGAGATGATGAAAAATGTGCCTGTCAGGCCAACATGTCTCTCAGTCAGGAAGTTGTGGCGCACTCTGGGAAACGGCTATATCCCAGAACTTCTCTCCTCAGTCTGGAGGTGAGAAATGGACAGAAGATATTATATGGTGTATTTGGCACAATTTTTCACTTCTCAGATTCTATTTTAAAAGATCCACCCTGTTTTAGTCACAGGGGGTTGCAGCTGAAATATGCTGCTGTAGGTGCATCTCGACATTTCTAGTTTTTTATTTTATTATTATTATTATTATTATTATTATTATTATTATTTAAAGTTTATTCATCTTTATTAGCTCTGCACTGTATGGTTTCTAATACAGTGCTTCTGGGCTTTTTGATTTCAGCCTAGGCGCCATTTAAATAATTAAATAAATAAATGTGTTTTAAATGTGTGAATAATGTGTGGGGTGTTTCTTTTTAGCTGGAAAGACTGGAGTAAATTTAGTTCATCACTGTACAAAATAGATTGCAGCATGGTTTTGGGTGACAGTCTTAATCTCAGTTCAAAGGAGGCAGTTCCACATTTTTTTCCTCTCCTCTTTTCAGAGAAACATTATATGACAGACATTTTAAGCTGAATAATTTAAGTCCCTCTGTGAAATGTGAAACTGCAGGGAGAGAGAGAGGCCTAAAGGTCCTTCCTTCAACGCTGTGCTATTTTAGTCTATGACAGAGAGCAAGACTATTTACACTGGCTATGTTTACATCCAACCAAATAATCTGATGGTAATCCGATTGAGCCATCATATAAACGTCTGGGTTACGCATGTAACCATGTTCCCTGAGAAGGGAACGAGACGTTGTGTTTAGCATAACACTATGGGAGCGCCTCTCGCGCGTAACTGGTATCTGAAGCTTGTGTAAAATCATGCCTATTTATAGGCCTGCCATGATCAGGTGATGTGGCAATTAAGTGCGTCGCGTGATATAAATATGGCACCTGTGAACCGCGCCATCAGCCTCCATTATCTGAAGCGAAGACACAATTCACAGGCCTGCCCTGGTATGACAAAGCTACACAACGTCTCGTTCCCTTCTCAGGGAACAGGGTTACATGCGCAACCCAGACGTTCCCTTTCAAAGAGAACTTCAACGTTGCGTTGAGCATAACACTATGGGAACGAGAATACCCACTCCATCATACGAGGGTACGGCCTGTTCAAAAAGACCCAAGCCCAAGGGTCACTGCAAGACACTTGAGCCCGGGGTGGAATGAACATCCAGGCTGTAATAATGAATGAATGTGTGTGGCGTAGACCACCCTGCAGCAGCACACACATCCTGTAAGGATACCCCTTTGGACAAAGCCTTCACGGAGGCGACTGCCCTAGTGGAATGAGCCCTTATGTCCAGAGGCGTAGCAAGACCGCACGCCTCATAAGCAATCGAGTTTGCTTCCACTATCCAATTAGAGATGCGCTGCTTTGACACAGCATCACCTCTACTGTCACCGCCAAAACAGATCAGCAGCTGCTCCAACTTATGCCACTGGCCTTAGCGGTGGACGTAAGTACAGAGAGTCCTTTCTGGACACAGCAGGTGCATTCTCTCTTGTTCCGGTGTGCGGAATGGAGGAGGGCAGAAAGCCTGCAACACCACAGGGTGGGCAGCCGATGTAGGCACTTTAGGAATACAATCCGGCATAGGATATAGGAAGGCCTTGGCTAATCCAGGGGCAAAGTCAAGGCAGGAAGGGGCAACAGAGAGAGCTTGTAGATCTCCTACTCACTTGAGAGATGTCAGGGCCATCAGAAGAGCTACCTTTAGAGTCAGAAGCTTCTCAGAGGCTGACTCTAAGGGCTCAAATGGGGTCCCTGACAAACCTTCCAGGACCACAGAAAGGTCCCAGGAAGGGACGTGTGGCCTGCAGATGGGCCTCAGCTGCCTGACACCACGCATGTGTTGCATGTTGCCCCACAGAGGCTCCATCAACATAAACCCTGATTGTAGAAGCAGCCCACCCCGCTGAGAAACGTTCTTGTAAGAACTCCAGGACTGTAGCTATTGCGCAGTTCACTGGGTCTACAGTGGATCCCTGCGGATGGGAATCTCCTAAGGAGTGCCATCTTGCAAGGATATTATCTCTCAGAACCATATTCGAGCTGGCCAATAAGGTGCTACTAGCAGCAGACATAGACTGTCTGTAGAACTCTCGCTAGAACTTGTGGGAGCAGAGCGATGGGGGGAACAGCATACAGATGTGACCTCGGCCACATTTGCACCATGGCGTCCAGCCCTAGTTGTGCGGGAGGAGTGAGGGCGAACCACAGCAGGCCGTGTGTTGTCTCCTCGGAGGCGAACACATGTAATCCCGCTTGGCCAAATGTCGCCATATGGACTCCACCACTTGAGGATGGAGCCACCCTGCTCCAGATGAGGGCCACACCAGAGACCGTGAGCTGGACAGCTGTTTAAGACCGCGCTCCAGCCTGGGAGGGAGGTGTCTGTCATTACCGTCTTGCTCTAAGGAGACACCCCTAGAGTGTGACCCAAGGCTAGAAACCGGGGAAACACAAATTCTCAGAGCACGTAGGCATCACCGCGTGACATTGATTATTCTCCAAGGTTTCTTCCTTGGACGAAACCCCCAACTTCTCAGCCACCACTGAACGGTCTCCTGTGCAATAGGCCCATAAGCGCCAATAGTCTCCCAAGATCCAGCTTTATCTTGCTCAGTGTTGATAGGATTGACCCTACGCATGTTGGGGATAGAAACGCCCTCATCATAGTAGAATCCTTATAACCCCTAGAAAAGTTGACCACTGCACTGGGGAAAGCATACTTTTCTGAGATTCAACCTGAGCCCCAAGCTCTTCATATGGGTGAGAACAACATCTCGATGTTGAACCGGCAGTTCCCTGGATCGTCCAGTCGTCCAGGTAGTTTAGTGCACGGATGCTCTGGAGTCACAATGGAGCCAGAGTGACATCCATGCATTTGTGAAGGTGCGAGGGGATTTCTACATATTTCTATGTGGAAATATGCACCTTTTAGATCTATCGTCACAAACAGTCCTCAGACTAAATCTGTGGACTGATAAGTTTGGGCGTCATCAGCATCTTGAACCTCTATGTCCAAAGAGTACAGATCCGATAACGCAGATCTAAAATTGGTTGCATAGTCCTACTTTTTTGGCGGACCAGGAAATAACGGCTGTAACAACATCCCTCCCTCAGGGAATGAGGTACATGTTATATGGCCCCTTTGTCCAAGAGGGATCTTACTTCCTGCGCTAACGTTGGGCTCTGGTCTGACTACTGTGGTGAGCACACCTCTGGGGTCGAGCTATAAACTGGACCCGGTAACCCTTTTCTACGATAGACAGAACCTCTGGAGACACATTTGGCAGTAGTTTCCACACTACCAGATGGTCTTTTAGTGACGTTAACTATTCCACATTCTATTGGAGGGAAAGCATCAGATTTTCGTTGCCCTGTGACAGATCGCTGACCAGAGAACACTGAAAACTTGGGGATCGCCTTGGCTAGGGGAGGCCCTACAGTAGCACTGGGGGCTACCTGCCCTAACAACCTCTGATACATCCCTCCACGGCCCCTCAGGACTGCTCTTCTTTGCTTGCTTGGCCTTTATTACCATTCTTAGATCAGGCCTAGTAGCAGGACGTGACTGTGGCCGCCTGGTTCCCCTGGCTGTCTGCGGGAGTTAGCGGGCTGCCATACTCGCCTTCTGGGTCTCCCTCGCACTAGTGCTGGCCCACGCTCCACTCGTGTGAGCTTGAGACAACAGGGAAGGAACTGGCTGAATGCCGGCATATGTCGAGCTCACTCAGCAGGTCTGCTTGGTAGGCCTCCAACACTGTCATTGTCTGCAGTGACCCACAAGCAAGACAACTACTGCATAGGCCTTGCCCACCCATGCCACGGTGGCCTTACACGGTGGTTTGGATGGCAAAGGCCCCCCTATATACCTGCCGTCGATGGAGAGAGGTAGCTCGCAAGCGCCTCCTCCACCTTCAGCATAGCTAAATAGCCATGTCATTCACACAATGGCCGAATAATCCAACATCGTGGGGTTATAAATATGGCTTATGCATGGTTTTCCCCCAGAAGCCTGATATTTTGTCAGGCACTTCTGGAAGAAAGGGGAGTTTCTGCAGTGTGAGGGATTTACTTTCACTGGGGAGAAGAAGGCTCATCCAGCCTTAGTAATCACTTCAAGCAGCTCTTTATATGCTGCTCTCAGTTTTTAGCACAACCTCAGAGTCAGACAGGAATTATTACTATTATTTTTGTGTGTGTGTGTGTGTGTGTGTGTGTGTGTGTTTTTTCCCCTTTGGCATTCCATAGCAGAAGGAAGAGTCGCGATGCGAGCTCCAAAATCTAGCGGAGAGCCGAACCCAGAAGACAGAGCAAGTGAAAGAGAAGCGCTCATAAAAGATCCCCCGAGCCTGACACGGCTAGCTGCCTCGGCAGCGGCCGGCCCAAATCCGTGAGGCTCCAAAACCCAACTCGCTTCGGCTTCCGAGAAGAGCGTGAGTCGCGTGCCGAGCTGCTTAATGCAGGCATTACCATGCGCAGCCTCTTGAGGCTGCCATCGCATGCAGGCATTAATAAAGGCTAGCCTTTATTATCTTCAGCAAAACTGCATGTTGGTTGTTTGTGTAACAAAAAAAAAAGATGCTTCATTTCCTCTCTATCTTTTCTCAAAATCTCTGAATTTTTCTATCCCATTTTTTTTTTAAAAAAAGAAAAGAAAAGAGAAAGAAACAATGAGCAAGAGAGAATTCAGAAAGTGTGTTACATCTTGCTCCTGTTTCATCACGGGGGGAGACGGACACACATTCTGTGTGAAGTATTTAGGGATGGAGTATGCCACAGCAGCCCTTGAGGGGTCTGACTGTGAGCATTGTGAACGTCTTATGATTAGGCAGCTCTGCTCACGACTCGCTCTCTACTCATCCGAAGGGAGAGTTTCAGATCCTCGTGGATCTGGGCCAGCCGCTGCCGAGGCAGCCAGCCGGCTCAGGTCCTGGGGACCTCGTATGAATCTGGAAGAGGAGCTCTCTTGCTCTGTCTTCTGGGTCCGGCTCTCTGCCTGACTTTGGAGCACGTCGCGACTCCTCCTTCCCCTATGGAAAGACAAAACACCCTCACCGAGGAATCGGTAGGGGTGCCGTGCCATTGCACCAAAAACCGAGAGCAGCTCTCAAGCATATAAAGAGCTGCTTGAGGTGATTACTAGGGCAGTTGAAAAGCTGAATATAGACTGGCCCAGGGAAGAGGAAGTGGCTCGTAGCAGGCTGGATGAACGCTTCCTCTCCAGGGAAAATAAATCTCCCTCACACCGCCGAAAACTCCCCTTTTTTTTCAGAAGTGCATGATGAGATATCACGCTTCTGGGGAAAACCATACAGTAGCTGTGTTTATAACCCTGTGACATCTGATTACTCAGCCGTCATGGGGACTGAGCAGCATGGCTATTTAGTGATGCCAAAGGTGGAGGATGCCACCTCTCTCCATCAATGGCAGGTAATTTAGGGGGGCCGACTTTGCTTTCCAAGCCATGTAAGGCCACCTTGGTGTTGTTGGGCAAAGCCTATGCGGCAGCGGGTCTTGCTTGTGGGTCACTGCATACAATGGCAATGTTGCAGGCCTACCAAGCAGACCTGCTGAGGGAGCTTGATACTGGGGAGGAAATCGGGACTGAGGCAGTGGCAGAGCTGCGCCGCGCCATGGATTTGTCTCTCCGGGTGACCAAGCAAACGACCCGTCATATTGGCCATTCAATGCGTAGCTTGGTTGTGGTGGAGAGGCACCTATGGCTCAACCTCTCAAGGATGGGGGACAAAGATAAGGTCTCTATAAATAGGCAGGATTTTAAATAAGCTTCAGATGCCGGTCAAGTGTTCGGCGTTCCCATAGTGTTATGCTAAACGAAACTTCTCATTCCCTTCTCAGGGAACAGGGTTGCATGCATAACCCAGACTTTTTGACGGACCTGTCAGAAGTTTTTTTTAAAATACTGGTAAAGATGTGTTGTATAACGCTGTGTCATTTATATTCTTTCAAATGTCATAAAATTGTCTTTTGTAACTTTCAAGCGTATTCTCTTGAGTTGAATGTGACCTGTGATGGAGAATTTGTTGCTTTTGTCAGTGGGCTATTTTCCAACGAATCATTTTATGATATGCTGTTTGAGAATTTGTAGGATGTTCTGAGGCTATAATAGGCATTTCTGATTCTGCAATGGAATTAGAGGGCAATGAATTACATTTATAGAACTACATTACAGACAGGTGACAAATTGAAGGAAAAACTTGTCACTGTTATACTATAAGGGCATTTTGCTGCCTTGGTTCAAGTCCACTTGTCCTCAGGGAAAATTCAGTGTAAATTAGGCATGTAGTGAATCGATAATGTGACCTAAACTCATACATAAAACAAATATGAATATGACGTACACTATTCGTGTTTTTTTTTTAAAAAAAGCTTGCCAGAAAGCTGCACAGTGAGACTCAGAGTGCACATCAGGACTGGGATCCTGCAGGATGGAAATAAATAAATAAATAAATAAAAAATCCTGCAAGTGTGAGGTTTTGACTGTTATTATTGCCAGGTTTTGGCAAAACTCTAACTCAGAAACACCAAAAAAAGACACAAAGCTAACCCCAAAAGTTTGCCCAGTGGACAAGGGATATGTATTTTCTTCTTTTTCTCAGTGTTTAAGTGGGAAACAAGTTAATAATGGTGCGCATGCATTTCTGATTTATTTACAGAGTTGCCACCCCATACAGGCTTATCGGGATCTCCAAAAAATAATAATTTCAATAAAAATGTATAAAATATTAACCTGTAAAGTGTTTCCAGTGCATAGTGGTAGGGGGATAAAGAGCATCAAACAAACAAAAAAGGGTAATACCACAACCCCTTTAAGTTTAAATATGAATACAAATACAGATACATACAATATTTGGAGCATAAAAACAAATACAGATACAGGTACAAATACAGATAAGAGATGGTGCCAGAGAATTGTAGAATCTATGTCAAGGTGCACTGCAGCTGTTCTGTTGGTTCATGGTGACCCAACACCTTACTAAGACACTTGATTTTTCTTTAATTCGTTGCTCATCTGTAGATGTAGGTATTGAGAGTGTGAGATTTATGTTACAATATGGAGAACATTTATGAAATGCTGCACAGAAAGTAGCATATTTCTTATTAATGAATCAGTGGTGGCTCAGTTTATAAGGTTCTGAGCTACTGATTGGAAGGTTGAGAGTTCAAATCTCAGCGCTGCTGAAATCCACTGTTAGGCCCTTGTGTAATGTCCTTAAAGCCTCAACTGCTTCAAGGGTGCAATATGCTTTGTTGCTCTGGCTCCAAATTCCCTCCAAGCATTTTACTGACCTATACTGTGTTTCCATTTTAATTTTCATATAAAGAACTCAGACACTTAAAACATAGTCAAGCACATAGCCACTTAAAAATATGTGCCTGATGAGGTCCAGGTTTTGAAATACAAATTATACAATTCAGAAAGTTGGGATAGTTTCAGCATGTTCACCAGACTTCTTAATCAATCTCTGCCATGGGGATGAAATAGCAGTGTTTTTCTCTAGCTGTTAAGCATGGCAACCTGACTACAAATCCCCAGTATGGCCCATTACTCAGCCTGTGGTAAATTAGCTTTCCCTCGGGTAACATTGAAGTTGTGTGATTCTGTCTCAGCAGGAAGTCACCCTGCAGCACTTCCTGTCAGCTCTCATATCTCAACTGAGGTGTCACATGGCTTGGTGGGTGCTCTGTGCTCCCAAGAGCAACACCTCTAGCCTTGGCGTTATGTCGGTTAAAAAAGCCTTTTCACCTGTTTTATCTGTCTCAGCCATTCCCTGTAATATATTGTTCAACCATGTGCTGCCCAGCACATCATTTGAAGAGTTGTCTTTCTCTTATCTTATTCTCTCTGCATATCATCGAAGCAGAAACAAAAAGGAAATTAAACAGTTCCAAGTAGAAACCTTGGTTTTACTTGTTTCTACCTATATCATTTTCTTGGAATGAAGAGTGGATTTCATTTACACAACCTACAGGAAATTCCTCTTTTATATCACTTCTTTCTTTCCTTACTTTGTATTCCCCCAATTTGTTCCTTATGATGAGTATCAAACATTGCCTTGGTTATCCAGGCCCAACCCACTCAAATGGCTTAGGTGGTTTAGTGTAGGTGGTATAGAGGCCAATGAAACCTTTTGATACACACACAAATATAAAGCATACAAGCAAAACCCATGCAGTAATGCTGTTTATTCCCATTGAAAATGTCCACATGTGAAAGAAAGATAACTGGATCATCTATGCAGACATTCTGGTGGGAATAGTTGCTGTGTTTCTAGCTTTACAGATGGCACCTCAGAGATAATCAGAGAGACAGGAGTGTAGAAAGTATATCATAGTAGAATAATACAATAAGATATTAAAGTATATCTGGAAGAAATTTCTTTATATTCTTCAAAATTTATAAATATCTTTCACACACACATATACACACTCACGGAAAGATAAACAGGCACCTGCATTTGTGCTTTTAACCTCAAGTTCTTAATGTTCTGCTGGATCTCTTAAGAGATATCATCTGTAAGCTACAAATAAAACTCTATTTTCATATATATTTACATTGAAAGAAAGGAACAGCTTAGCACTACTAGCCAATTTATAACAGCCAGCCTTACCACTCAGTAATCTTGATTTTGAGGCCACAGTATCTCCTGGATAAACACATCACAGGAGAATTTTTTTTATGAATTCAGATGAGTGAGAGCTATGTGGGTGGTTTGGATTTAATTTCACAGTAATGTAAAAAAAAAAAAAAAAAGTTTTTAATTTGCATGCATGAGACCATGTTTTAGCTCTTTAAACTTTTAATTTATTCAGACTGAAGCAAGGCACTGTCTTTTAATTAATCAAATAACCAGAGAGACAAAATGAGACAGATTTTTTGGTTTTCTTTCTTTACACATACAATCAATCATGTCAGTCAAATCAGATTTCCATAATTTTGTTGAATCCAGATGCCACCTAGATCAGAATGAACAGGTCTTATTCACACTTTTCACTTACAGTGCTGTGAAAAAGTATTAGTATCCTGATTTCTTCTGTTTTTGTGTATATCTCATAGTACAACAGTTTTAGATCTTCAACTGAAATATATCATAAAACAAAGGCAACCTGAGTAAACACACAACACAGTTTTTATTTATTTATTGAAGCAAAAAAAAAAAAAAGTTATCGAACACCAATCACCAATGTGAAAAGCTAATTTCCCCTTAAACTTTAAAACGGTTAACTTACAGACTGAAGACCGGACATTCACCTTTAGGATTTTCTGGTAGAGAGCAGAATTCATGTTTACCTCAATTATTGCAAGTTGCCCAGGCCCTGAAGCAGCAAAGCATCCCCACATCATCACACTTCCACCACCATGCTTAACCATAGATATGATGTTCTTTTTTTGTGGAATTCTGTGTTGTGGAATTCTGTGAAACACTAAGTTTCAAAGGGAACTCAATGTTGCATGAGCTTCATGCTGTGGGAAGCACCCTCATGCACAACTGGTATCTGAAGTCTGTGTGAAATCACGCCTGCTGTGGTCAGGTGATGTGGCATTTTGCGTGTTGCATGATTATAAAATGGCACCTGTAAACCACGTCATCAGCCTTATTATCTTCAGCGAAAGACTGCATGTCGGCTGTTTGTATGAATGCTCCTAAATACTCTTCACTTCCTCTATTTTTCAGAAAATTACATATGTGTGTGTGTGTGTGTGTGTGTGTGTGTATATATATATATATATATATATATATATATATCTTAATTTTCTATCCCTCACCTCTTTGCGAGTATGAGTCAGAGAGAATTCAGGAAGTGTGTTACTCCATGCTCCCATTTTATTTTGGGGACGGACAGACATACTTTCTGTGTGAAGTGTTTAGGGATGGAGCATGCTATAGTGGCCCTTGAGGGGGCTGACTGCATGCATTGTGAACGCTTCACACTCTCGGCTCGCTCTCTTCTCAGCCAAAGGGAGTTGGGTTTCGGAGCCTCAGAATGCTGGGCCGGCCACTACTGAGGCAGCCATCTGGCACAGGTCCTGGGGATCCCGTATGTTTCTGGAGGAGGAACTGAAGACGAGTGCTGCTCTACCTCTTGCTCTGTCCTCCAGATGCGACTCGTGGAGAATGAACAGTACGGGTATTTGGCTATTCCAAAGGTGGAGGAGGCACTTGTGAGCTACCTCTCTCTATCAATAACAGAGAATTTAGGGGGCAGGCAGCTTTGCCATCCAAGCCATGTAAAGAAAAAAATACCTCAGCTTGGTTGGCAAAGCCTATGTGGTGGCGGGTCTTGCTTGTGGATCAGTGCATACAATGGCAGTGTTACAGGCCCACCAAGCAGACCTGCTGAATGAGCTCAACAGTGGGTGAGTGTGGTGACCCATCTTCCAATGTGGAAAGCCAGGGGGATCAGACAGCCACAGTCACAGCCTGCTAGTAGGCTGAGTAGGCTAAGAATGATCATTAATGCCAAGCAGGCAATGAAGGAGTGGTCCTAATTGGCAGAGGAGGGAAGTATCAGGGGATATGAGGTTGTTAGGGGAGTTAGCCCCCAGTATACCTGTAGTCCCCCTCAGCCAATATCGTCCCAGGTTTTCAGTCCCCTCTTGTCAGTGAGCAGTCACAGGCAGCGAAAATCTGATGCTTTCCATCCAACAGAATGTGGAAGAGCTAATGTCACTAAAAGACCATATGGCAGTGTGGAAACTACTGCCTAATGTGTTTACATGGGTTCTGTCCACTATAGAAAAGGGTTACCAGGTCCAGTTCAGAGCTGAACAGAGATGTGCTCACCACAGTAGTCAGAGCAGAGCCCGACGTTAGTGCAGAAAGTAAGATCCCTCTTGGACGAAGGGGTCATAGTTCATGTACCTCTTCCTATGAGGGAGGGGGTTTTTTACATCCATTATTTCCTGGTCCACAAAAAAATGGGTGTATGTGGCCAATTTCAGATCTGCATCATCTGAACCATACTCTTCGGACATACAGGTTCACGATGTTGACACTCAAACTTATCATTCAGTTTGATTCAGTTTGAGGATTGGTTTGTGGTGATAGATCTAAAAGGCATATTTCCACATAGAAATTCTGCCCAGTCACAGGAGGTTCCTGAGGTTCATGTTTGGAGGCAACATGTACCAATATCGGGTTCTTCCCTTGGGCTAGCTTTTTCCCCTCGCACCTTCACTAAATGCATGTATGCTGCTCTGGGTCCCTTGTGACTCCAGGGCATCCGTGTACGAAACTATGTGGATAACTGGTTAATTGTAGCACGATCAAGGGAGTTGGTGAATCAACATCCAAATGTTGTTCTCACCCACATGAGGAGCTTGGGGCTCACGTTGAGCCCCAAGAAAAGCATGCTTTCTCCAGTGCAGAAGACAACTTTTCTAGGGGGTATATGGGATTCCACTACAATGAGGGTGTATCTATCCCCAACACACATAGGGTCAATCCTATCAACATTGAGCAAGATAAAGCTGGGTCTGAGCATCCCCTCCAGTCTCTAGAAGAGACTGTTGGGTCTTATGGCAGCACCAGCCAACGTTATACCGTTGGGCCTATTGCAAATTAGACCGTTTCAGTGGTGGCTAAAAAGTCAGGGGTTTTGTCCTCAGAATAATCAGTGTCATGCAGCGATGCCTATGTGCTCTGAGAATTTAGAGGTGTCCCTTGTTTCTATCATTGGGTCACTCTCTAGGGGCTTCTCTTAATTGCAAGATGGTAATGACAGATGCCTCCCTCACAGGCTGGGGCGCGGTCTTAGACACCTTAGTCCAGGTCTCTGGAGCGGCCCTCATCTAGAGTGGTATATACAGTAAATCACCTAGAAATGTCGGCTGCATTCCTAGCACTGAAATTCTTTCTTCCTCAGTTGAGAGGTCATCATGTGTTAGTAGGCAATACAGAAAAAATCAACTACCAAGGAGGGTTACATTTAAAAAGCTCAGTTTAAGTGTTGATTTGACTGGACAGGGTTTGCAGTGATCAGCCTGTTTGCATCTAGTCCACCTGAACCCCATTATAAATGCAGTTTCATAGATTTGGGGAATTAGTAACTATGGGGCACATACATTTTCACACAGGCCCAGTTGGTATTGTATAACATTTTTGCTTCAATAAATAGCATTATCATTAAAAAAAATAATTTTCTGTTTACTCAGGTTGCCTTTGTTTTATCTTAGATTTTGTTTTATAACCCCAATTCTGAAAAAGTTGGGACAGTATGGAAAATAACTAAACAAAAAGTCATTTGAAAATTCTATTCATCCTGTATTATATTGAAAACACATTATTAACATATTATTTGATGTTTCATTTTGTGAATTTAATTTATTTTTGAAAATAACAACTCATTTCAAATCTGATGACTGCAACACACTCCAAAAAAGTTGGGACAGTCTACTGTTTACCACTGTGTAACATCACCCCTTTCTTTTTTTAATAACACTTTCTTTTAATAACATTTGGGCAATGAAGACACTAGTTGGTTAAGTTTAGCAAGTGGAATTTTCCCCCGTTCATCCATTATGCATTTCTTCAGCTGTGCAACCGGGGGCCCTCATTGCCTTATTTTGTGCTTCATAATGCGCCACACATTCTCAATCAGAGACAGGTCAGGACTGCAGGCAGGCCATGCTAGCACCCGCACTGTCTTATGCAACCATGCGCTTGTAATCTGGGCAGAATGTGGTTTGGCATTGTCCCTGGAAAAGACAACATCTGGATGGCAGCATATGTTGGTCCAAAATGTTTGCATATCTTTTTGCATTAATGATGCCCTCACAGATGTGCAAGTTACCCATGCCATGGGCACTGAAACACCATACTATGACTCATGCTGGCTATTGGACCTGACATTGATAACAGCTTGGATGGACATTTTCCTCTTTGTCTTGGAGAACATGATGGCTGTTCTGTCCAAAAACTATTTGAAATGTTAACTCATCGGACCACAAAACACCATTCCACTGTGCTACTGTTCATCTCAAATGAGACATAGCCCAGAGAAGTCGGCGGCGCTTCTGGACAATGTTGAGGTATGGCTTCTGCTTTGCATAGTAAAGCCTTAACTTGCATCTGTGGATACAGCGGTGAATGGTCTTGACTGACAAAGGTTTACCAAAGTATTCCCGAGCCCATGTTAGGATATATATTATAGACTCATGATGGTTTTTAACACAGTGATGTCTGAGGGATCAGAGATCACACACATGCAGAAATGGTTTTTGGCTTTGCCATTTACACATCAAGATTTTACAGAATTCCTTGAATCTTTTAATTTTATTGTGCACTGTAGAAGGTGACAAGCCCAAAATCTTACCAATTTGTCTTCAGAGAATGTTGTTCTCAAAGTGTTGGATTATTTGCTGATGCATCTGTTGGCAGATTGGCGAGCCTCGTCCCATCCTTGCTCTTGAAGGACTAGGCCTTTTTTGTAGGGTCCTTATATACTATGATTAGATGATTGCCTCACCTGTTTCACATCACCTTCTTATTTCAACTTGAAACATCGCTATTAGTCCTAAATTGCCCCGTCCCAACTTTTTTGGAACATGTTGCATGCATCAATTTCAAAATAAATGTTTATCATCAAAATTGATTGATACAAGACAGTTGATTAGGTAAAACATCAAATACCTTGTCTTTACATGTTTTTAGTTCAAATACAATTCAAAGTACATTTACAAATCACTCCTATTTCTTTTTATTAGCATACTGTCCCAATTTTTCAGAATTGGGGTTGTAATTTCTGAAACAATTTAGTATGAGATATATACAAAAACAGAAGACATCAGGATGGAAAAATACTTTTGCACAGCAATGTCCTATTTCTGTGTCTGCCTTTTCATTCTTTTCTACATTTGTGTATATTCTTTATATTTCTCACCCTTTTTTGTACTCTTTTGGTAGAAGAGAACATCTTTTGGTAGAAGCAAGAGATGAGTTCATAAAGAGAAGAAGCTGTCTCATAAAGGCAAGAGAGACGGCGTGAGGGTGAGAGTCCAGGAAAAGGGAGAAATTAGGAAGGAGACACCCAACCCCCCGCTTAAGAGAGAGTGTGTACAGTGTGTCCATTTTATGTAAAAATAAATAAATAAATAAGGCCTAGGGGACCATGTACTGCATTTTACTTGCAAACAGCTCATTTTGGAACATCTCCAGTCAAACCTTGGAGTTTTGTTCAAATTTCCATAGTATTGATTCATTCACAATGGCCTCAAATATACCTCAAGAGTTTGGAAGTGATGTTTGTATAGAAAGGAGGCTAGACCTGAATTCAGTTGAACTGCACTGGTAGAACTGAAATGAAAGGCTGAAGAGAGTGTCTAAAAAGATTTACACACCTCTGGGAAGTCCTGCAGGAAGCTGTCATGTATTTCCCCCTTTCCGGCTTTTCAGCTTGCGTAGCAGCTCGCAGCGCTATGGCATATACTTCCACATTGTTATGTGTTTATTTACATTGCCAGGTGTGTTTTTGTTCATGTCTTATCTCCCTTGTCTTGTCATTGGTTGTCTCCCTATGTGACATAATTATTCTCACCTGTGTTCAGTTTGCCTTTGATTAGTTTGTGTATTTATAGTTCTCATGTTTCTTTGTTCCTCGAGAAGTATATGTTCTGTCTCTTGTACCAGTCCATACCAAGTCATTTGATTCATTGATTGGTTCTCTGGTTTTTACCTAGTTTTGCTATTCATGTTTTTGCTCTTGTCTGCCCTTGTTTATGCTGTTTGCTCATTTCATGTTTTTTGACCACGTTTTTTTGGATTGAGTCTTTGTTCTGTTTACCTTGTTAAATAAAACCTTTGAGTACTTGCACTTGCATCTTCAACTGTTGTCTGACAGAAGCAAATGAGAGCTTTTTTATTATTCCGCTTGCATGGAAGGATATTGTCTCTAATATTTTGTCCTCAAACTAAATTAAATTAATATTTAAAAAATCCTTCCATTCCTTGCTTTTTTGTATGTTAAGATCTCATCACATATAGCTAGTTCTCCAATAGGTTTTCTTGTGTAGGGGTCCTCTGAATATTAACACACTGGCCATGGGCTAGTCCACCTTGCCGTTGGAACAGATCATACTCATTATATTATTTAGCCTCTGGGATGACACCAAAAGTCGAATCTGCAAGACTGTTACATCATGAAACCAGGCCCATTTCACTACTTTTTTTGCTTTTTCATTTTGTGCTATTTCTCATTATTTATCGCTCATTTTCCAGGGGATGTACAGCCATCTGGTATTGAATGTACTCATGAAAGAGATGAGCTGTGCTGCTAGCAAGGACTCCTACCTTCCCTGCTCAAGGAGATCTGCCAGGTGTTTACCACTGTAATCCATCGTTAGAATGACACTACTGGAGGCACAGCAGACACTTGTGCCTTGTCACCTGAGTCTAGATTTAGTTTTCTCATCCATTATTCTAAATGAAATATGAATAAAATATCCAAGGAGCATACCAGCATTAATATATAATATGTATCTACTTATTACATACATATTATGTATGTACATATACTGTACTTATTACCTTTATACATTACATTTATGGCATTTGGCAGAAGCCCTTATCCAGAGCAACTTACCTATATCTCATTTATACAACTGAGCAGTTGATGGTTAAGGGCTTTGCTCAAGGGCACAACAATGGCAGCTTGGTGGTGCTGAGATTTGAACTTATGACCTTATGGACACATTCATATTACATATAATATGTATTTTCATGTTCTGTATGCATTTTTCTACAAGCCCAGAGTGCCAGTGTTCGCTGCAAAACACAGTGGGGGCTTCAGTTCGGCTGCTCAGCCAGACATGCGTCTAACTGAATGTACCATTTCTTTTACTGTTTCTTTTACTGTTTCTTTTAATGTGCTATTTCAAAAGACTAAATACTGAAAGCGAGTAGGCTGAGAAGTTATGAATGTGTGAAGGAAAAAGAGCACAGGAACATGCAAGCAGCAACAAGTACAAATCAACACCTGACAAGTGACAGGAACTAAGGTGCGACTGGTGGATTGTGAGAAATAATAGTCTTTTTCTGTTGCTGTATTCCGTAGGTGTGCTAAGTTGCTGACCCCATTCTACTTTCTTGCTTAGTCACTTGAATTGCACCCTGTCTAGTCATTTTCAGTGGACACAATTTTATATGTTGTGCCATTACCTAGGAGAAATCATCCACCTGAAATAAAAATGTCCCAGTGTTTTTTAAAAACACGTTCTGTGTGTTCTAGTTGAGATAGAAATTACACATTAAAGATGACATAATATTTCTCAAGCAGACAACTGGGATCAGAGCAGCAGGGCATGTGTACTTTTGTATCATTATGAGTTGCCCAATTAGAATGAGAAATGAGTCTGAACAGGTTGGAATGAATAAAGAGTTAAAGTGACTAAAAATAGGTGGACTATGGGAGATCTTTATGAGCTACAGCAGAATATCAGTGTAAAGTCCAGTTCACACTGCAGACAGACCAATGCCGTCAATCACCAACTTTTAAAAGTTGGCTGTTGGATTTAGAATGCTGGGAAACACGACTGTCCTGTACACACTGCCCCAACAGACACCAACACACTTTTTTACAGACAGGCAGACTGGTTTAAAAACAGATGATCCTTTTACCACAGTCAAACATTTTACAATTACTAGTGTCTTTACATGGCATTCTTCACCTAAAAAGATGAAGAATGAAACAAAAGAAGTTGTGGGTGATGCATTGGTTGTTGCCATGTCAGAGACAGGGCACTTACACTTACATTTATGCAGAGAACGGCAGACAGGGGATGTGCAAAGCTTTAAAAATTTTGCTTAGTTTGTCCTGTAGACCTTTTCTTAAGCCCTGAATAATTTTCCACTTGGAGCAGTTTGTCACTGCGTAACTGAATGTCAGTAAAAGAAGATGGCATTGTTGTAATTTTGTATCTTCAGTGAACAGAGGATTCAGACAGGGTTTACAGGAAAATTCGTGGAAATACTCATGTCTTATTTGCTGACAGCTCCAATTCTGCCAAAAACTAGCTCACATAGTAAGTGTGAGGGAAAAATGGATATACAGGGATAAAACTGAAACACTAACATCCTCTCATGCTGAGCAGGAAAACAAGGTGTTTAAATGTCGATATGAGTCCTAATTTATTTGAACATGATTTGACCAGTGCATAATGACAGATAACGTACTTTGCGTGGCACTGTAGCAGCTAAACCCATATAATGATAGATTAGTTGTGCCTCCACTTGGTTAGCGACACCAAACTAGCCTAGTTTCATGTTAGATAGCCAAAAAGTTTTATATTTTATCGATCTTTAATCCCGCAAACAGTGATAACACCTGAGGAAAGTTTTATGATAAATCCAACTTTTTTGTCCAATTTTCATATTTTTTAAGCAACTAGCCCTCAAATGCAAGAAAAAGAAATGCATGGAAACAGTCTATTTAGAAGTATGTGCACCTAGCACCTAACACATAGGTTATTGTTTCTCTGGAGTTTGCAGGGACGCTTGCCTCATCATCATGGCAAAGGTTTGTGCCCAGTTCAAATTACGTTGGAGTTTGTTTAAAAATCATACCCCTCTGCTTAGACTTTAAACATCCTGACAGACATGATTGAACTAAGGCAGATTAATAGAAGTTTAAAAACTCATTATTTACCCTCTTGCGTTTCACTCCACATCTATACCCCGTAAAACCTCTCACCAGTTGTCCACTAGAAACAACTCTTTGTGAAAGTCACATTCAAACTGATCAGAATTGTGAGACCTCAGGAGATGCCTTTCTCTCCCTTTCCCTCACTGTTTCCAGGCAGTTCTCTCTTCTCTCTTTACTTTCTTACCTTACCCATCCTTTCACATACCACACTTTTTCAGATAAACATATATACTCATCTTTTATTTGCTTTCTCTTGGAGGGTGGGTGGTTATTAGTAACTCACGATACATTCAAGGTGGCAAAACTAAACTGTCCACATTTTAATTAACTGGGCCGAGAGAAGTATGACCAAGTCCATATTTACTGAGACTGGTCTAACAGAGACAGTGTTACTTATTGTGTAATGAAATGCTAATTGCCTGTAGGCAAACCAAAGCACAACTTATGAGTTTTTACAATAGCAACAGACTATACACAAATTGTTGCTCTCTGCTTTGTTTGATAATTAAGACTGAATTGAATAAAGATACTGAATTAATCAATGGATTTTTTTTCAGTAAATGGTATATTTTCAACACATTAATGTTCATAGCATAACAGCTCAAAATGCCAAGTTCATAATTCTCAGGGATTTCCCCTCACGCTGAGCACTGCGGGGGGTGGGGGTGGGGTTTCCTTCACGTGCCATGTCCTGTCTCATCTGTTTTTTCTTGATTAGTTTGTATATTTAAACCCCTTGTGTGCCTTTGTTCCCCATGCAGTATTGATTTAGTGTTTCACTGGCTGAACATTACAGAGCCTTTTTCTTCAATGTCTGTTTACCTTGTTTCTTGATCTTGTTTTTCGTTTCTTGGTTTATGCTTTTGGATTACCCTTGTTATTGCCACTTGCACATCGCCTGACCCTTGCCTGTTTATGGATTACGTTTTGAACTCGGATTTGTTTGCCTTCCTCCCTCTAATAAAGCTTTTTAACTGCACTTGCATCCGCCTGCACTTGCATCCGCCTGTTACATGACAATGATGTTGACATGACAATTATCATTAATGGTAACAAAATGTACTGTAAGAGATCAAAGTCAAGGCACACTAGGGCTAGACAGAGGCAAAAACTAGACAGGGCAAAAAGGTACAAACAAACAAACCCACAGGCAATCAATCCAGAAACTATAAGGTGCAAAACTCACACAAATAACAGGGAAAGACTTTGTAAGACTTTGCATTGTCTTTAAGGTCCATGTGGTTTGTAAACTGTTCAAACAGGAAATGAGAATTGTAGAAGAAGGGATTCAAAACTAAGGGGAGGGCACCATCTGACAGTCTGGTGGAACAGAGTCTGAGCTAGATGTTATAATGTTCAAGACAGGAGTTAAAGTTAAGACTGTTATTTAGGATGTGGGGTAGCACTACCCTTATTTTTTTCTTTTCCATGTGATTGATTTAACTAAGTACATTTGCTGATCAGACATATTCAGAATATTGTTTTTGTTAGATTTAATATCCATCTAGAAATATAAAAACAACCAAAATTGGGGAGCAAATTTAATCACAGGTTATTGATTGGGCTTACTTAGTGCGACAAAGTCATGTCTTTTGGGAAAGAAGGCTTATTAACATTTCTTCCTTTCTTTCTTTATATTTTTTTTATTGTAGATAAAATATATATATATATTTTATAACTTTTTATGTATTATAGAGATTCAATAATTAAACGATAAGAAAAGATAATTAAATTAATATGCAATTCCCATTCATTAAATACATTTTTCTTGATCCCTACTTTTTCTTGCTCTTGATCCCTACATGAGATCTCCTTGTTATGGTGCACCTGGCTGCATGTAATAAGGCACCCCAAGATGAATCTGACATCCTTAAGGAAAGTAGAGATATTTAAAGAGCACAAAAATAATCAGAGTAGGAGAGTTTAGTGTCCATAGAGTTTGGTGTTTGTGTCAATGGCTGGTTAGTGTATGGGAGTGAGTGAGGAAAAACTGCTAAGCCATGATATACCAGGGCCTTAGTCTCCCTCCCAATCAGCATCCTCTCTCTCCCCACAGCTGAGAATCAGGCGTGGGATGATAAGTTATCATAATTAACCCAGGCCTGCTGAGGATTGGGAGGCTAAGATTAAGAGGGAAGTGAAGTTGTTTTCCCTGCTCATTATCCATCTACTAACACCTTTGGTACAGTGAAATGGAGCTTGGGTGTAAAGTGAGGAACTGGGAAATTGAAAGAGTAGGTGGTGTTGGTATGCGGGCTTGGAAGAAGAAATGTAATGCATGCATTCATAATGAAGTTACAATACATAGTGAGTTTCTGCATGGTATTCACTAAATTAGTCTTACTAAGAAGACTAAGGAATGAAGACCATTGGATGAATAAGTAATATTTTGTCTTCAAATAATGGTAAATATAGGAATGTGTATGGAAACCATATTTATTCTTTAGTGCTCTTTAGTGTGTAATAGTCTTGCTTCTCAATCTTCTAACCAAATGGTATAGAATTACCAACATGACCTCATAGCAAATTCAAACAAAGTAATGTTAAATTGAATTTGATTTGGAATCATAAGAAAACCTACAAATGATAACCCTAAACAAGTATGAAGTTGGTCAAAGCCGTATTTTAATACACATCATTATTTCATTTTAATGCTTGCAAATGTGTCACAGACTTACAAATCAATAAATTTCAATCTTATTCTTTTAAAACAGGGCTTTAGAAAGTATCCACTAGTTTGGTTTGCTTAATGTATCATTTGAAAAAGAAATTTAAGTTATCTTGCCACCATTCAGGGGCATTTCATTACACTTCCAGCATGACACAATCTTGTCCATAGAGAACATACAGAGTGCACAAAGAGACCTTCAAAACCTGGCACTAAATGCTTTCACATTCAACATAGTATGAGTACAGATGGATTGGAAAGCCTGGCTGGTCTTTTAGCTTGTGACTGAATGGAAAAGCCTTAGGGGTGCAGGCCCCAAACAGTGCTCTAAGCTTCTCTGAGTGCTCTAATGAGGATCACCTCATCCATGCCACATCTCCAGCCCACAGAAAAAGGACACAGAAAATAATGACATTCTTCTTTTTGGCACGTCAGCTACAAAGGTGGAAGAAATCCCTTCATTTACTTGTACATCTTCAGTAACTGCTTTATCCTGGTCAGTGTCATGCAAAATCCTGGAAACAATGGAATGGGAATGGGATGCCAGTCCATCACAGAGTACCATGTGCACACACATTCACACACTCATACATGTAGTTTAGCACAGCCAATCTAGCTGCATGCATGTTCCCTTTCAAAAGGAACCCAATGTTGCGTGAGCTTTACGCTGTGGGAAGCGCCCTCGCTGTGATCATGTGACATGGCAATTAAGCGTGTCGTGTGATATAAAAATGTTACCCGTGAACCACGCTGTCAGCCTTATTATCTTCAGCGAGACTGCATGTCGGTCATTTGTGTAATGCGTGCAAAAAGACACTTCATTTCTTCTTTTCAAAAAAAGAAAGAAAAATCTTATTACTTTTCTGTCCCTTTTAAAAAAAAGAGAGAGAAAAGTATGAGTGAGAGAGAATTCAGGAAGTGTATTACGCCTTGCTCGTGTTTCATCATGGGGGATGGACAGACGGACACACTTTCTGTGTGAAGTGTCTAAGCATGGAGAACCCCAGAGCAGCCCTCGAGAGGTCTGACTGTGCACATTGTGAACGCCTTACAATTGGGCAGCTCCACTCCACTTCTTGGTCGAAGGGAGCTGGGTTTCAGAACCTTGTGGATCTGGGCCGGCCACTGCCGAGGCAGCCAGCCGACTCAGGTCCTGGAGAGCTCATATGGATCTGGAAGAGGAGGGGGAGACAAGCACTGCTCTATCTCTTGCTCTATCTTCAGGATCTGGCTCTCCACCGGATTTTGGAGCTCACGTCACGACTCCTTCTTACGCGATGGAAAGACAATAAATAAATAAATACATTTCTCTCTGTCTCTGAGGAGCCTGAAGGGTGTGCCAAAAATGGAAAGCAGCTCTCAAGCATATAAAGAGCTGCTTGAAGTGATTACTAAGGCTGGACAAGATTTTTTTCTCCCCAGTGAAAATAAATCTCATTCACACTGCAGAAAACTCAAATGTTTTCCATAAATACATGAAGAAATATCAGGCTTCTAGGGAAAACCATACATAAGTCGTATTTATAACCCCATGATGTCGGAATATTCGGCCATCATGGGGAATGAATGGCTATTTAACTATGCCGAAGGTGGAGGAGGCGCTTGTGAGCTACCTCTCTCCATCGACGGCAGGTAATTTATGGGGCCGGCTTTGCCATCCAAACCATGTAAGGCCACCTCGGTGTTGGTGGGCAAGGCCTACCTATGCAACAGTGGGTCTTGCTTGTGGATCACTGCATACAATGGCAGTGTTGCAGGCCTACCAAGCAGACCTGCTGACTGAGCTCAATATACAGCGGCATTCAGCCCCATCGTGTTGAGTTTGCCTGGACATCCTTGAGTGGAGCCCGGGCCAGTGCTAGTGCGAGGGATGCACAGAAGGTGAGTGCAGCGGCCCGCCTCTCCCCAAGGAGATCCAGGGGAACTGGGCGGCCCCAGTTGCGGCCTCCTAATAGGCATGATCTGAGAATGGTCATAAAGACCTAGCAGACAAAGGAGGAGCGGTCCTGAGGGGTTGCGGAGGGAGGTTTCAGGGGAAATAAGGTTGTTAGGGCAGTTAGCCCCCAGTAGTCAAGTAGGGCCTCCCCAAGCAAAGGCTGTCCCAAGTGTTCAGTGTTCTCTGGTCAGCGAGCTGTCACAGGGCAATGAAAATTTAATGCTTTCCCTCCAATAGAATGTGCAAAAGTTAACATCACTAAAAGACCACCTGGCAGCATGGCAACTACTGCCAAATGTGTCTCCATGGGTTCTGTCTACCATAGAAAAAGGTTACCAGGCCCAGTTCAGAGCTTGACCCCCGCAGTTCAGAGGTGTGCTCACCACAGTTGTCAGAACAGAGCAGAGGATGTATGTGGAAGTACTCCGTACGTGGATGCCATTCTGGATCCCATGCATCTCCAAGTTATCCATGTACTCAATTACTTGGACGACTGGTTAAATCTAGCATGATCCAGGGAACTGGCAATTCAACATTGAGATGCTATTCTCACCCACATGAAGAGCTTGGGGCACAGGTTGAAACTCAAGAAAAGTATGCTTTCTCCAGTGCAGAGGACAACTTTTATAGGGGTTATATGGGATTCGACTATGATACGGGTGTTTCTATCCCCACCATGTATGTTCAATCCTATCAACTTTGAGCAAGATAAAGCTGGATCTTGGCATCCCCTCCAGTCTCTATGAGAGACTGTTGGGGCTTACGGCAGCAGCAGCCAACATCATATTGTTGGGACTATTGCACATTAGACCATTTAAGTGGTGGCTGAAAAGTCGGGGGTTTCATCCTAGGACAAAATCTGTGAGAGTAATCAGTGTCACATGGTGATGCCTACGTGCTCTGAGAATTTGGAGGTGTCCCCGGTTTCTATCCTTGGGTCACACTCCAGGGGCATCTCCTTATCGCAAGATGGTATTGCCTCCCTGATGGGCTGGTGCCTCCCTCTTAGACAGCTGACCAGCTCGCGGTCTTTAGAGCGGCCCTCATCTAGAGTGGCATATAAAGTGCAATGTACATTCTGAGCAACCAGAATGTGGAGGCAAACATCCTGTTGAGGCAGGGGCTATGGTCCAGGTGTTGGAGGCTCAATCCTCAAATGTGAGGTTCGGCCAAGCAGAATAGGATGTGTTTACCTTCGAGGAGACAACACATTGCTCATGGTAGTTTGCCCTCACTCCTCCTGCAGCATTGGGGCTGGACGCCATGGTGCACATGTGGCTGAGGTCACATCTGTATGCTTTTCCTGTGATTGCTCGAATATGATTCTCAGAGATAAAATCCCTGCTAGACGGCACTCCTTGGGAGATTCCCATTCATAGGGATCTACTGTCTCAGGCCCGAGGGTTGATTTATCACCCTCAGCCGGAACTATGTAAACTGTGGGTCTGGCCCCTGAGGGGCACCAGATCATAGATTTTGGTCTCACAACTGAGCTTGTAGAGAGCATGTTGAACAATAGAGCACTATCCATGAGGAAATTGTATACTCTCAAGTGGCTACTTTTTGTCTCATAGTGTGAGGAACGTCCGCTAGACCCGATGGACTGTGCAACACAGTTCTACAGTCCTGGAGTTCTTACAAGGATGTTTCTCAGCAGGGTTGGCTCCTTCTACAATCAGGGGCTACGTGGCCGCCAATTTCGGCCAGCCACGCCAGGATTGATGAAGCCTCTGTGGGGCAACATCCTCTAACTTCGAGGTTTATGTGTGGTGTCAGGTAGCTGAGGCCTATCTGCAGACCACACATACCTTCCTGGGACCTTTCTGCAGTCCAGGAAGGTCTGTCAGGTGCCCCATTTGAGCCCTTAGAGTCAGCTTCTGACAAGCTTCTGACTCTAAAAATAGCTCTTCTACTGGCCCTGACATCTCTCAACAGCGTAGGAGATCTACAAGCTCTCTCTGTTGCCCCTTCCTGCCTTGACTTTGCCCCTGGATTAGCCAAGGTCTTCCTATATCCTAGGCCGGATTATATTCCTAAAGTGCCTACATCTGCTTCCCAGCCAGTAGTGTTGCAGGCTTTCTGCCCTCCTCCATTCCTCAAACCGGAACAAAAGAAATTGCACCTACTGTGTCTAGTAAGGACTCTCTGTACTCATGTCCACTGCTCCAGCTAGTGGCATAAGTCAGAGCAGCTGCTGGTCTGCTTTGGCGGCGACACTGGGGGTAATGCTAAGTCAAAGCAGCACATCTCTAATTGGATAGTGGAAGCAATCTCTATTGCTTATAATGCATGCGGTCTCGCTACGCCTCTGGGCATAAGGGCTCATTCCACTAGGGGGGCTCACCTCCTCGAAGGCTTTGTCCAAAGGGGTACGCTTACATGATGTATGTGCTCTGGGGGGTGGTCTATGCCACACACGTTCAATCGATATTATAACCTGGATACACATTCCAACCCGGGCTCGAGTTTCTTGCAGTGATCCTTGGGCTCAGAACTTTTGAACAGGCCATGCCCTCAGTATGATGGAGTATTCTTGTTCCCACAGCGTAAAGCTCACGCAACATTGTGTTCCCTTTGAAAGGGAACATCCATGTTACGCATGTAACCTTGTTCCCTGAAAAGGGAATGAGATCTTGCGTAGCTTTTTCATACTGGGACTTGCTTGGGAATTGCATTTTCACTGCAGATAATAGAACCTGACAGCGCGGTTCACAGGTGCTGTTTTTATATCATGCAACATGATTAATTGCTATGTCACCTGATCACAGCAGGCCTATAAAATAGGCATGATGTTACACAAGCTTCAGATACCGGTCACACCGGAGGGATAAAGCTCACGCAACGTCTCATTCCCTTTTCAAGGAACAGGGTTACATGCGCAACCCAGACGTTTTTGGGAGGTGGAAGGAAACCAGCAAACCTGGAGGAAACCCACACACACATGGGGAGAACATGTCTCCTCACAGGAAACTGGATTGAACCAGGGACCCTGGAGCTGTGAGGTGGTATTGCTTTTCTTGTTCATTTTGAATCAAATTAATTATAGTCGTGTCACCTTTGTTTTAAATCAAATTAATTATAGTCATGTTACCTTTGTGTTAAATCAAATTAATTGTAGTCATGTTACCTTTGTGTTAAATCAAATTAAATGTAGTCATGTTACCTTTAATTTCACAGTAAATTTCCGATGAGATCAACTATTTGTACAGTATATAAAAATTCTAATTCATTCATCTTGGGGTGGTGATCCACAGAATAAGGGGCAAGATGGGAATCCAGTCTCTCACAGGGCATCATACCCATTCACACTTGGGAAGTTCCAGATTTTGGACAGTGGGAGTATCAGGAGGAAACCCAAATATACTGTAAACCAAGCTAAAAATCAAACCAAGTTCTGTGGAGCTATGAGGCAGCACCACTATGCCACCCCTTAAAAGTTTCTTTTCAATAGAATTAGAATGCACTATTAAGTCTGAGACAGTTTAGGTAACAAATATTGATGATTGCCAAACTTCAACCAAACCCTTTCGAGTTGGAATAAAGGGAAACAGATGAATGAGGCACAGTACGTCTTCTCAGGAAAACCCAGGCTCCAGCTGAGTGAATTAATTTCCTCATTGCAAGCTGGCAAATACTGCATAAATCCAGGGCTTATATGAGGTCTGGCCTTGTAAAAAATGAATATATAAATCCAGATACTGAGCTGAAGCGGCACTGCTAGGCAAATGTGTGTGAAAGACTCTTTCTCCCTCTTTTTCATTCCCTTATTCAACCTTTACTATATGAGTTTACTCTTTCTCATATTGTCTTGTCTTTTTCCTAGCTCTCGTCCACTCTCTCCACCCCCATGTCTTTCTTTCTATTTGTCTCCATTCCTGGGACCTGCTGCTAGCTGCTAGCTCACCTTTAAAGAGTGACAGAAGATAAAAGATAAGTGGGCACAATTTAGACCAGAGGTGACATGATAGAGTGCTCTGCAAAGTGTTCCTGCTGCCTCGTGGGATACAAAGCTCTCCTCGGAGAGGTTCAGTGCAAGTGCTAAACACAATCCAACTCTCTGCACACACATCTGTGGTTGGCAAAATCTAAAAAAAGTAGACTTCTTATATGATAAGATAAAAAGATTCTCTCAAAGGTTGAGATCTTATGGGATCACAATATTAACTTTGATATGTCAGGTAACCTATTTTCTATACGAACAATTGTTGCTGTGTACTTCTTGTATTTTAAAACAAGTAATTAAGAGTTTTTGATCTAAGAAATAAAATATTAAATGACAAAGTCTGCTCCTATTGCTACATTTGTTGTGTATCTGTCTAAAAAAAAACCCCAAAGAAAACAGGCAGTCTGTTCTGAGTCTGAGCTTAGTTCAATGTTCTCTACCAACTTTCTGTCTGCTACTCTTAGAAGATCACATAATTTGTGTGTGCTAAATAATTAAACACACTATATGTTGGATTGAATCTTATGAAACAAGTTGTGAAAGATGTTATTTGGTCTATATGGCATGTGATTATGACAAGTGCATAGCCATGCAATCTCCATAGACAAACACGTGCAGTAGAATGGGACATACTGTAGAGCTCAGTGATTTTAAATGTGGCATTAAAGTTTGATGCATTGCCATGGCAACAGTATTTAGGATATCAAGAATACTTCCACAGGCCTTCATCTGCCCTGTTTTGACATCATTCTGATGAAGTTTTAAGCAAATTGGGTAAAAATAAGAGTGTGATTTCAAAGCATTGTAAAAGTTACACACTTCTTGCTGCCAGTTGGTGGCACTATGATTTTGACTCACAATAGTTGCATCCATGTGATCGGCCTCCTTCAACAAACATACAGCTGAAGTTTTATCCAAATCAGTCAATGCATGCAAAAGTTATAACACACTTCCTGTTTCCTTTTTCTCATCATAAATTTGTTTCAACACCACAACCAAAACATTTGAGATATCAAAAATCCACTCATAATATAGCTTCCGCCATGTCTTTTGTTCATGCTGACCAAGTTTGGTGGCGATTGGATGAATTCCCTAGGAGGAGTATATCAAAATCCAGAGCATGTGTTTTTCAAACAACCGTAAAATACCTGAATTACTGTTGGACGGAGCTAATGACATAAAGTGCGGAAGTTGGTCGGACTGATGAGATCTATATTTGTACCAAGTTTCATACATATATGTGCTAGTATGTATGCAAAATTCCAGATTGCATTCAAGGGGGCACTGTAGAGCCCCTCTGCCACACCCATGTATCAGCTTTGGCCAGGCCCTAAGTGCTGTGGATTCTGACTGGTTTGTAAATTTTCAAGAGTTTTGGAGCATGTTAAAGGTCTCAAAAGCCCGTGAAACCTTGAAGAAAAACAACAATAACAACAACAACAACAACAACAACAACAATAATAATAATAATTAAAGCTGCAAGCAGTGATGAATGGGCCCTCACAGTCGGGTGCACATTGGGGCTGCTCTGCCAGGGGAACGCTATTCTATTTTTTTTTGCACTTTTTAGCACTTGTATATTGTTAGGAGTGTATCACAATGTAAAACATGTAATTTCCTGTTACCAGTAGGTGGCGCTATGACTATATCGTAATATTGGCATGTAGATGTCTTCAGGCCACGAGTCATATACAAACATGAAGGTAGGAGCAGATTGAACATTGTATGTATGAGTTATAACAACTTCATGTTTAATAGCAGCAATAGCACGCTTTAGCACTTAGCTAAGTGTAGCTAGCACGTTTCTAGCATGTTGCTACCATGTTTAGAATTTGCTGGCATATTTTTATATGTTGCTAGGAATACATCAGTGTAAAATATGTAACTTCCTGTTGGCAGTATAATGATAAATGAATATTGGTATGTAGATGTCTTCAGGGTAGGATTCGTATCAAATATGTGAAGTTTGGTGCAGATTGACCATTATGTCTGAGTTAATGTAAAACATTGGCAGCAGGTGGTGTTATGACTATAACTGAATATTGGCATGTAGGTAGCCTCAGGACAGGTTTTGTACAAAACATGTGAAGTTTGGTACAGATTGAACATTGTATGTCTGAGTTAGATTAAAACATGACACTTCCTATTGCCAGTAGGTGCCACTATGACTATAACTGAATATTGGCATGTAGATTGAATATTGTATGTATGAGTTATAACAACTTCCTGTTTCTTGGTGAAACAGAAATTTCACGCCCACGCCGTGCAGCGAAAACTCAAAAGCTTCACAATTTAGCATCAGAAATGCCTTTAGATCAGACTGACAGAATATGATGTCAATCCGATGAAATCTCTAGGAGGAGATCGTTAAAGTATGAGGCCTGAAAATGGCAAAATCTGATTTTAGAGAAAAATCAAAATGGTTTACTTGCTCTTGACTGTTGGGCATGAGTTCAAGAGACCATTTTTGTACATGTATTGGCATGTTACACATGTGTACAGAATTTTGTACATATAGGTCAAACATAGCACGAGGCGCACATCATTGAAATTTTGTAGGTGGCATTATCGGACAATTTTTCCACACTCAATTCTATAACCTGTTTCAGATGTAAATGTTCACCACTTTTGAGATGTAAGCAAAGTTTCATGTGTTTTCAAGCATGTTTAGGCATCAAAAATGTGATTCATTTCATATCTAAAATTGTCACACTGCCACAGACACGACCTTCAACAAAATCTCAAAAGGCTTTTAGATTAGACTGACTGAATATGATGTTGAATGGATGAAATCGCTAGGAGGAGTGTTGGATGAAAATTACGATAGAAATAAAACACAAGGGAGACAAGCATGGAAAAAAACAAGGGTTTATTGCAGATAAAGGGTAACATAGGTTAGGACACAGGGCTCGTGGGAAAATAATCCGTAGGAGAATACAAAAATGAACGATATGGAGAGTGTGGGGAAGAGGCATGAGAATACTCTGAGCTGCTGGGAGAATATGGTGTGGGACTGAGAGAATCGGAAGCAAGTCTAAAGCCAAGGTCAACCCCAGAAATAGCCATGTCTTCATCAGAAGGATTCCCAGACAAAAAAAAATGAGGGTGTCTCTGTTTGAGTAGAAACATCCACGGAAACCGTGGCAGGTGTTATCCAGTAAAGTGAGGGGGGCGACCAGAAACACCAGGTTCAGCAGCGAGGGCTGACAGATCTGCTGAAAGGTGCACTAGGAAGGAGGGCGAAAAGGATGCTGCCCAGCTGAAAAAGTAAACAACAAAAAAAGAATAGGGTTACACTCTCCCACACATAGAGGAAGCCACTCTGGCTTAGGCATTACAGGAAGTGCTACAACACACAGGCACACACAGGATTAAATATTAGGAATAGAAGACTACTAACACTCACTTACAAACTAGACATATAATGATAATGATAAGAAGATAATGATAATCAAGTAAAAAGTTGTCCTAACAGAAATAGAAATGTAAAGTATTATGCGTTTTCAGCCATTGTAAGCCTCTCAAAACACTGTGGGAAGGTGTGAAAACCCCTCACTCCAGCCTTCATGGCCGACTGTTGGATGGCGTCAGATACAACCAAATGATCCTTGTCATACATGATGAGTGCAACAACCATACCAAATCTTGTGCTCCTCTGAGAAAATTCATCAAATTCCATTCCACCATTCGGGGGTGCTATGGAGCTGCTAAACAACAGTCAAGCCTATTTACTACATCATGTTTTAATTTTCGGCAGGTATGATGCGAATGCTGAATTTAATTCAATTTGAAGCATCACAAATGCCTCAAAAATGAGTCAAATCTCTAAATAAAAAAATAATAATAAACACACCAAAAACAGTAGGGCTTTGCACCTTTGGTGCAGGCTGCTCTTGGCCTGCACCTCCAGTACTCTGGCCCTAATAAATATAGCAAGCAGCAATTCCAGGGTCAAGCCAATTATCTGCACCATGAGCAGCAAAATAAACTTTGTGACATATTTTTGGTAAGAGTCTGATGAACAGTGTATAAAGAGCTAGAAAAAGTAAACTTTCAATCATTAAAAACCTATTTATTTATAAATAACTAAAAATAACTGCTTCTTAGAATTTGTCCATTATGTGGCGCTGTTCTGAAACTGCTCAGGTAACATCTGGGTATGATGGCATTTCCTAAATTTTCATGCAGGAAAACGTTCAAGAGTTATAAGCCAAAAAGACAGTTTTTGCCATCTCCTGAACAGTAAGGGGTGGTATGCCAAAACTTTGTAGGTAACCTCAGGGCCTAATGATGATGACACTTACCAAGTTTCATCACAATCCCTCAAAATGTTGCAGAGATACAGCCTCAAATAAAATTTTTGCGTGTTCTTCAAATTCATTGAAGCAGCATTCGAAAACACTATAGTTTATCAATATTCTGTGAATAAGTTTTTTATCCTGAGTGCATCTAGATGATGCAGGACAATTTTTGTGCAAATCGGACAACCGGTCTAGGAGGAGTTAAAAAAAAGTAGGTTTTCCAAAGATTTAAAAACAGCGAACAAGAAGTTTGCTCAACCATGACATAATTGGTATCTTTGTTTTGGGCATGAATGACAGAATTTATCAAGACCAGTCTCATGACAGTAGGCAAAAAGTGTCAAGAGCTATTAGCATTTTAAGAAATGGCATTAAAACTTTTGACCTCAAGGTGACCACAAAGTTTCCCAAAACTGAGTCCCTCTGAGTCCCTTCAGAGCATCGTGCCAAAGAGACCTACCGAGTTTCGTAACGATATGCCAAGTCGTTCATAAAATTCAGCATTTTTTTGTCAAATTCAAAATGTCTGACATCCAAAATGGCAGACATAAGAAATGTCATATTGTTGCACTTGGTATGCCCCCCTGAATCTAATGAGACCAATTTGATGATTTTATGGCAAACTGTTCAGAAGTTATAAGCAAAAATGTGCTTGTTTCATATCTCATAACTACTGGGTGGTGCTGTTCCGAAACACTGTCACTAACAGGACCCAATTCTGATGACACATTCCATGTTTCATCACAATCCCTCAAAGCCTTACGGAGATATACTCTCATGTCCATTTTGGCTTGCTTGAATTCGTTGAAGCGCCAATTGTAAATGGTATGGTTTATCAAAATTCTGTGAACAAAGTTTTGTCATAAGTGTCTCTAGATGATGCAGGCCAATGTTCGTTCAATTCGGACAAACATCCTAGGACGAGTTAGAAAAAGTGGGTTTTTCGGAAAATTCAAAATGGCAGAAACATTTTCATTATGGTAAATGACATCATATTGTGCCCTCAATTCATCTTGACCCTGTGGAATCAGAGGAAAAAATAATTTTGTTTCTAGGACTCACTCTTCAAAAGTTATTAACATAGACGTGAGTATAACTTTGGACAGTTGTTGGCACTAGAGCGATTGAGATTGAGAATCCAAATTTGCTGTATTAACAGATCTGACGGCCCTCTATCTGTGTGCCAAATTTCATAACTTTCCCGCAAGCAGTTCTATGGGCTTCCATAGACTTACAAAGCGGAATATTATTATTATTATTATTATTATTATTGTTATTATTATTATTATTATCATCATCATCATCATTGAGATTATTATTATGATTATTATTATTATGGTTGTTATTAATAATAATAATAAGAAGAAGAAGAGAAAACTAAAACTAACAAAAACAATAGGGGGTCTTTGCCCCTTCGGGGCTTGACCCCTAATAATATTAATAAACCGTACAAATCCAATAGGGCCTCACATCATCGGTGCTTGGGCCCTAACAATAATAATCTGAACAATTACAATAGGATTTCAGTACTACGCGCTTGAGCCCCTACTACTACTACTACTACTACTACTACTAATAATAATAATAATAATAATAATAATAATAAGAAGAAGAAGAAGAAGAAGAAAACTAACGAAAACAATAAGGGTCTTCACCCCTTTGGAGCTTGACCCCTAGTAATAAAACAGAGCAGATCCAATAGGGTCTCACACCCTTGGTGCTTGTGTCCTAATAAACAGAGCAGATCCGATAGGGCCTCACGCGGGAATACTGAGATGAGATTTTAATTAGCCATTTTATTTAGTGCTTCTCCTAGTTGCCATTTTGACCAGTGACTAGGGCTGCACGATTATGGCGAGAATGATAATCACGATTCTTTTGTTCAATATTGAGATCAGGATTATTTATCACGATTATTCATTGATTTTTGGACAACATATTTTTATTGCACTTTCACATTCAAATAAACAGACCACTGCTTTCACCTCTATGTTGTGTTACTTTCCTGTTAATGTACAAATTTTTGCATCAAATTAGACTGATCCTTACAGTGCATCATCTCGTAGAAGCAAAATATAAATAAAATTGTACCCAAAATATAGGAAAGGTAGAAATAAAAATGCCATCAACCAAATGAAAATATGCAATCAAATATAACAATATGCAACCAAATGAAAACAATTCAGGCCTATGCAGAAAAGGCAGTAACAGTGTTTACAGGAGGAGAGACACAGTCAAATCACCCAATAGAGTGGCACATGTCATTTTGTACCGGAACCCGGAAGTTAGCATTACAAATTACAAGAACAAATAGGATTTTCCCATAGACTTGTGGATTATTGCAAAAAATAAGCTCTGTGACCAACAAAAGTTTATACTAACTAAAATACTAACACGTTTTGTCCATCAAGATAATTTTCACAAAGAAGAGAAGTGTGAACCGATATGTGATTGTATAAGGGTTATGTATAAGGTGTATAAGGTTGTTTAATGAAATTGTATATGTGTTGTGTGAGTGAAAGTCCTGCAATACTGCTGGTGAAAGATTCCAGGGCTGCAACAGAAGCAGGTGGAAATGAGGCCTCAAACCCCAGATACCGGCCACTCAAGGTGGCGGCTGCTTTGGTGGGGGATCCCAATACCGCTGGTGAAAGATTCCAGGGCTAGATAGAGAGGGGTTAAATCCTGGGCCCAGGTCCGGGTCACGCAACTCAGGGAAAGGACCCGTGAAGAGAAGCGTGCCCGGTGTATGAATGTGTATTAACAAATGTGTGTGTGATAATATAAATAGGTGTAACAGTGTGTGAATATAATATGGTGTGAGAGCTTGCAGGTGTGTGTGATAAGCTCTGAAAATTAGTTTTGGAGACCAGTAAGAATGTTGTATTAATTAGTGCTCTGAACATGAGCTCCGTACATAAGGAGTTATGTGTGTTTGATAAGCTCTGAAAAATAGTTTTGGAGACGAATGTGAATGTTGCCTTTAATCTATATGAATATAAGCTTCATACATAAGGAGTTGGTGTGTGTGATAAACTGCAAAAATTAGTTTTGGAGATAAGTGTGAGTGAGTGTGTGTTCTTTTCTGTGCAGGCCTGCTTCTATGTGAAAGAAAAAAGGTGTGTGTGATCTTCAGATTGAGATGGGTAAAACAGAACTTTGTGAGATATTTCTGCTTTTTCATTAAATGTTTGAATCTGGTACAGACTTTGGGGTGTGAGTCCGGTGGGACTGTTTGTATTATAATTACTTTGGTATCAATAACTGCTGTATGAATGTTTTAAAAATTGGGGATCAGTCAAGAACATTATAAATATTTTATTAACGGGCAATCTGCCTGATTGCCCGTTGTTTAAATCAGAACTTCTAGACCTGTAATATATAAAAACATATTCCCAGATTGTGTGATCCAGGGAAAAAGGAAGACTGAAGGTGGAAAAAAGTATGCATTTTCAGGCCCCAGAGGCCATTGTTGAGAAATGAGTGAGTCAGACGCTCGAAATGTGGAGGAGAAAGTCCATTTGGACCTTTCATTTATATTCCATAAATTAAGTGATAATAAAGGGTTTCTCAATAGCTCAATTGTAGTTAGCTTGCTCTTTTAGCAGCCTTTGGACTGTGGATCGTTCTATGGAAGATAAAAAGTAGTCGACACAGAGTGTTTCTTTTTAGTCTATATTGCTCATTTCATTCAGTGCCTTGTCTATAAATCCTGCAGAGATGTTAGGTATAATATTTGTAGTATTTTAGTAACTATTGTTATACAACTTGAAGTTATTAAGTTATAAAAAAAATTGTGTTCACAATTATGGTAATTAAGTACATAACACTTAAATTCCTTTTAAATAATGTGGAAAAACTAGTTGGAACAACATGATTTTTATGAGTAATCAATTAAAAAACTTGTGTTTATTATACAGATTATTAAATGAGTTTTAACTGAGAATACATTTGACTGTAGAGCAAAAAGGTGATTTCTCCAACTCAGTGTAGTTCGTTGGTTGAAATTAATTTAAAGTTGTCATAACTCTAAATGATTGGTGTTTTGCAAAACTGTCTGTGTAGTTTACCTAAGAGAGTGTTATGTGTGTTTATTGTTGGTTTAGTATTATGGTGTTACTGTGCATGTTGTGTTCCAAGTTATGGGGGAGGGACTCCGTCCGGCCCGGCTCCTCAGTCTCCTGGCATGACACCAGGAGGCTGGATTGAGACTGTGTTGAGCGGATTGTATACAGTTCCATATTTAGACTGTGTACACGGCTGGTCAGAAGCATGCGCGCCAGAGCTCCAAATCATTCTTTTAATTTTAATTTGAATTCCATGTGTTTCCCTGTTTGGAAACTGAATGAAAGTGTTTTGAATTCCATGATGACGTTCATCTAAACACAGAGCGCGCGAGAGAGGGAGAGAACGTGTGCGAGAGATTTTTTTATTTTTTTTCCTTTTTACAATCCTTTAGTTATCAAACTTCACACTACACATTAAAGTCAAGGTGACTCAATATATAAATAAATATTTAAACATATTTCTGTAAAAGTTAAAATCAATCAGTATTCTTGATTTTATCAGTCCAGAGAGAACTTTTATGGCAGTCTGTGTTTTGTGACACTTTGTTTTTCGCTCAGGTATATCGCCATTTTTGCCTGACCAAAGATAAAATTGATCAGCTGACGCTTGAATCCAATGTACTTAAAACCAAAGATAAAAAAAACTGAAAAGTAAAATCCACATAAAATGACTTCAGGTTGTTTTTTTTTTTTTTAAAAAAAGGAATCCAAACGAAAGACTTTCTTATTATTGCCATTGTATATAATATTCAGGGATTGTTATGAATATGAGTACAAATTATTATAACGTTTGGATCATGAATTAATTTTGCATGAATTTGTAAACATGCCGTAGTGTTCTTTTTAATTTTGCGTTCTGTGCGTTCGCTCTAAATTTCTAAACCTCGGATTGTGGAAACGCAGTAAATCTCCTAAATCAGCTCAATTTGCCAGAATATGTCTCAATCAGAATCAGATCCAGGTTACAGACTCTGCCTAACTGTCTAGACCACAAGGACATGCAATGTCCTATCAGCTAAGTCAAAAAATTCTCATCCTGTGTATGTAAAACAACAATATCCCTTATCTGAATCGAAAGCCCTTGATATTGATGTTATTGTTAATTCTCTGTTACAGCAAGGTGTTTTGAAGCCCTGTGTGAGCCCGTATAACACACCTGTTAAATCCTGTTCCCAAGCCTGATGTCACGTGACGAGTTACACAAGACCTCAGGCAGAAGCTGTGTTTCAATGTTGTGTTTTTCCTGTTTCTAATACATTAATAGCTTCACACCATGCGTGGTTTAGCGTGGAAGATTATGCTCTTTTGGTTTCAGTGTTCAGCCACTGTTTGCATTTACGCAAGGGGAAGCCAGCTGACCTGGACACGCCTGCCAAGGGGCTGCGTTGGCCCTGTGTTTTCTTGTGTGGTGAGACGAGCCTCTGAGACTCTTTGCAAGATTTCCATGTCACAGACGACGCCAGTCAGAAGCTTGCTGCTGAACTGCAACCTTGAGACTACTGTAGCATCTGGCTCACAAAGGATTCAAGGTTCCAAGTGCAACATTGCACCTATGTAAAACAAAGGACAGAGAAGGCCGTCGGACGGCCGGATGGCGTTCTCAACTGCCAGTGGACGGTCAACGAAGAGACACACACACACACACACACACACACACACACACACACACACAGGCCTATGCCACCACACACACACATACAGAAGGAAAACAGAGCATTATAAGAATAATAAAAGGAGTATTAAGATATTATAAGGATAATATAATGATATTATGAAGTAGGGAGTACAGTAAACCACTTGCAAGCAGTATAACCATATATATATATATATATATATATATATATATATATATAACAGAAATGTAGAGCAACTATGAAAGGAAATTATAAACCAGAAATACAGAAAAATGTGAAATAAACTTACTCATAATATACTTGGAGGTGGGGAAGAGTCTTGTCTCACGAGAAAAAGTCAGGAGTAATACAGACAAAGGCCTTAATTTTTAAGAGAGAACCAAGAGGGGCCATTTATAAGGGTAGTTGAGCACCCGCGAGATAACTGTGAGACCAAGGTCTCTCCGAAATGTTGTGTCTCGTACCTCTTTCAAACCTAATGGTGTTCGGAAAAGGCTCTTTTCAAAACATACTGGTAATTTTGATAAGCCCTTTCTGAAACAGAATGGTAATTTTGATAAGCTCTTTCTAAAACACATTGGTGTCTGGGTCATCCTGACCCTAAGAAAACTGTATAAATAGAAGAGCTTCAGCTCTGGTTTTTTAGATCGCATTTTGGGGCGTCTCAAACTGTGTGGATCTCGTGTGGTGGAACGGAACGAATAAACCTGGACCCTTGCTTCTTCTCACTCACGGCTGGTGTCTTATTTTTCTTTCTCCAATTGAATATGTGAGTATCTGTTTCTATGTTAAGTGTCTTCAGGTAATAGGCAAATTTTGAACCAGCATGATCACAACTTTTATGTTAAGTTTGAAACCTAAACACAATAGCCAGAAATAAAAAGCTAACAGTATGCTATAAACAAACTGCACCACGGTCGTTCGACTTCAACCTCACCATCACCAAGCTTCCAACAACTTTTCCAAACTTGATTTAAAACATTTTCCATAATACATATTTACTCTGTGGATGAATC
The DNA here is from genome assembly GCF_023375685.1 of Ictalurus furcatus. Lineage (NCBI taxonomy): Eukaryota > Metazoa > Chordata > Actinopteri > Siluriformes > Ictaluridae > Ictalurus > Ictalurus furcatus. The sequence continues at coordinate 18,020,562 of NC_071267.1, forward strand.
TTCATCCACATTTTTTGGGGGGAATTGTGCACAGCATACCTGAACCAGTTTATCTGCAAAGGCTTTTCCTGTCGGCGTGATGACGTTCAATGTCCCCAACAACGTCTGTAGTCCCATTTAAATATGGTAAATGGCACACTTATATAGTGCTTTTATCTAAAGCACTTTACACTGTGTCTCATTCACCCATTCACACACACTCACACACCAATGGTAGCAACATAGCAATTTAGAAACATATTAGTGTCATGATTTCCCCTCACGCAAGCGCTGGAGCACAAAGCAAAGCTGGCAGCTCACGCGCTAAAATGCTAACTCATTTCCGGGTTTTGGCATTACAAAATGACATCATCCCTGTGCCACTCTATTGTGACTGGCTGAAAATTTAGGAAGTGCTTGATTTGATATGCAGCAGAGTTTTCTATGAGCAGAGGATGTACTTTAAATGTCAATATCACAATAGATCATGTTCATGTAATCATGGGCAGTCAAATCATAATCGAGATTGATATTCAATTAATTGTGCAGCCCTACCAGTGACATTGTGCTCATCAGCCACAGTGTAAACAGGAATTAGGATATATACAATGTAAGGACAAAGTAGAAAATACAGAATTGTATTACTATGCAAATTACATACCATTCCACTCCTACACTCTTCATAACCCAAGGGTTAATTAATTAAAAACAATTTGTACCAATGAATATTTCATACTGCTCATTATTATTTTCTTCTTCTTCTTCTTCTTCTTCTTCTTCTTCTTCTTCCTCTTATTATTATTATTCTCATTATCAGGATAGATGATGACCCTCGAAGATTTGGCCTTTCTCCTGAACATTAAATCCATACAGCACCTGTGGTACTGTAAGGATTTTAATCCCAAAATTAGGAGATGATGTGATTCTCATGTCACTAATGCTGTCAATAATGCCATATATTCTCAAACTGTTAATTTCAATAAGATGACACTTCAACTGTAAATTGTAACATGATACATGGTACATGTATTTGATGAGTGAATGTCCCTGACGCTCCTTATTTTGAAATCATGTATGTATATAACAAAACAAAACATACAAGCACCTATTCTTTTTCCTATTTTCCCAAGAAGAAGAAGAAGAAGAGAAGTTATTGTTATTCTAACCAGTGAGTAAAGATCGTAGAGAAGCCTTGCATTAACATTAAACTTAACAACATTTTTGATTAAAAAAAAATCTATTAATCATATACACTTAAAATCATGCAGCCTATACACTATGTTGTTTGCTTAATTTCATATCTCCAGCTCATGATTTTCATTTAAAGAGCAACCAGTATGGTGCATATTATATGACCATGTGAAATGAAAATTTCCCAGCTGTGTCCATTTCAATCCATTTGAATTAATGGAGAAAATTGGGTAGGGAGATGTAGGAGGTTATTTGCGGGGGGTAATCACTGCTCTGCATTTCCACTGATGTGAATGCGCTGATATGGGTGATCTATCATTGGTGACTGGTGATTAAAGGAATGGGCCAATGAAAAATTTAATTTACACACATTTTCCTTGTGGCACCCCTAAAAGTAAGTTTTCATGTAGATCTTATATATACACACAAGTACAGTGACTCATCCACAATTAATGGAAGGAGAAATTAAATATTTTCTGGAATGTAAAAATGATCCTATATATTTAGTTTCCTATGCATTCCATAATCACCAGATCAATAATGCGACCTCTTTTTTCTGAAATTATTATAGCATCTGTGGGACACTCTGGATCCCAACACAGTCAATGGCCATATATTTCATCAGAGCTTCTGCACATCAACACACCTGCACATTCAGAGAATAATTTGGTAGGCTATTTACAAAATAGGCACTAAGCTGTGTTTGTCATAAGCTCTCTACATGCCAGGAAGTCAAATTCCCAGAATCCCTCATCCCCACCATCACGTCTCTGATCTCTGCCAGTTACATGTGGACAAGTTTATTGATCTTCTGATTAGACTAATCTAGTTCTCATTATCCCTTTTTATAAATACACTTTAGTTTCTTTCCTTCATTGCTGGGTCTTGTTTGCTCTCACTGCTTGCATTTCAAAGCCTTTTCCCTTTGCCTACTGGTTACTACTTCAGTGCTTGATTTTTATTTATTTATATTTTTTTGTGTTTGGATGGTCCTTTTGCTCTGTTGTTTGACGTGCTTGCTTATAATGGTTTATGTCCCTACTGTCTGGATTTTTGATATTGCCATTGCCTGATGATTTTGTATTGTTTACCCAGTGTTTGCTCTGTTCATATTCAAGTGTGTTTATATCAACCTGTATACGTTTTAACGGGTCTTGTCAAGCCTGACAGTGTAAGTTTTATATAGTACAAAAAGCACACAGTGCTGAAGAACTACTGAATAGATGTTTTTTTTTTTTTTTTTTTTTAAAGATTTACTTTGTAACAGTGATGGGAGTATGCTGCTCAGTAACACAGCAGACCTGGGGGAAGATTGCACATTAGCTTTTTTATTTGGCCTCATACCTGTGGCACTGCAGTCAATTAGTAATGTAAAACTTTTCACCACAATAAACTGGCAGCTTTCTAGCTCACTTGCCACTTTCTGCTTTGCTCTGCTGACTGCCCAGAGAGAGAGAGAGAGAGAGAGAGAGAGAGAGAGAGAGAGAGAATCAAATTATGAAGAAAAGAGTGCTGCCATGTTAGTCATTACCTCTGTAGCTCAAACCCTCAACTGAAAACTCCTGTAAACTATGCCCCCACTGGTTATAGTGTCCCTGTGGTATATATTTATGTTCACCGTCACATTGTTTCATTTGATGTTTCTAAAATGTATTTTCATGGTTGTTCTTAAGACAGGGTTAGAGTTAGAACTGCCTTTGCCCCCCATCTACATATTTCAATAATTTTCATACTTAAAGTATGAACATGTACAAAACGTGTGCTTCAAGAAATATGCCAATTAGACAGCTTGACTGAAAGGGAAGCATCAGCACTATGCTCTTCTGATATTTTCTCTCTACTATGTCTTTTTGCCATAGCTCCATAATAAACCAGAACTAATTATCTTTATATCAAGCCAATCAGGGGTGCTTGCTCATTTCCACATCTCCAAAGAGGGAAAAGAGAACATTTACAACTAATTGTTCAGCTTGTAATGATTTCTTTGATGGTTCAAAAACTGTTCTGCAAATATGTTACACTTGCACATTGCCTTTAGATATATTTAACACCGCAATCAGAAGAGAGAGAACATAACTGCATGATGCCCTTTTATTTATATATTTCTTTAAATACTTTTTATACACTTATAAATGAACTACATGGTATGACATTTTATTATATTATATTTTATTTTTAAATTCATTCATCCATTCATTCATTCTCATTTTGTTTTTTCTGGTATGGGTCACAGCACCTATTATATATTTTATATTTAACACTTATTTACAATACAAATTAATTACAGTGATTTCATTTGCATTAATATTTTAGATTTGTCACAATATTTCCATGCACCTAAACATAATGAACATAAGAAAAGAATAGAATACAATGGATGCAATTGAAAATTGCAACTGAAAGTTTTTATTAATGAGAATATAAATGTACATTCCATTTTGTCTTCTTTTACCAATAACAACAACTGAAGCAAGAGTAAATAATAAAGTCCAACTAGCTGGCTTTTTTGTAAGACAAATCTATATTGTGTATACAGTGGTAGCTCAGTGGTTAAGATGAATATTCGACTCATTATTTGAATATGTACAATAAAAATTTGGCTATTTTTTCTGGGAGCAATATAGCTTTTCATTCCTGAAATTTACAGGAATGAAATTAAAAACTTTTAATTTTGTTTTCCTTTGTTAGTATAAAAAGAAAAAAAAAAAACCTGTGAATGTTTACCGCTGTGTGTTGCTCAGTTGTTTTTTTTTTCTTCTCAATGGAATATTTGGGAAAGGGAGGGGAGGAGAGAAGAAAAAAGGTGATGTTCAGCAGACATGTTTGGTAGATGTGTTCAGCAGAAATGTTCAGCAGACATGTTTAGTTCAGCAGAAATGTCCAGCAGAAATGTCCAGCAGAAATGTTCAGCAGAAATGTTCAGCAGAAATGTTTAGTTCAGCAGAAATGTTCAGCAGAAATGTTCAACAGAAATGTTCAGCAGAAATGTTTAGTTCAGCAGAAATGTCCAGCAGAAATGTCCAGCAGAAATGTTCAGCAGAAATGTTCAGCAGAAATGTTTAGTTCAGCAGAAATGTTCAGCAGAAATGTTCAACAGAAATGTTCAGCAGAAATGTTTAGTTCAGCAGAAATGTTCAGTAAAATGTTTAGTTCAGCAGAAATGTTCAACAGAAATGTTCAGCAGAAATGTTCAGCAGAAATGTTCAGCAGAAATGTCCAGCAGAAATGTTCAGCAGAAATGTTTAGTTCAGCAGAAATGTTCAACAGAAATGTTCAGCAGAAATGTTTAGTTCAGCAGAAATGTCCAGCAGAAATGTTCAGCAGAAATGTCCAGCAAAAATGTTCAGCAGAAATGTTCAGTAGAAATGTTTAGTTCAGCAGAAATGTTCAACAGAAATGTTCAACAGAAATGTTCAGCAGAAATGTTCAGCAGAAATGTTCAACACAAATGTTCAGCAGAAATGTTCAGCAGAAATGTTTAGTTCAGCAGAAATGTTTAGTTCAGCAGAAATGTTCCGCAGAAATGTTCAGCAGAAATGTACAGCAGAAATGTTCAATAAAAATGAAACTGGAAAAAAAAAATGTTTAACAGAAACTTGGATTAAACCAAATAAGTACATAGCACTAAATGAAGCTAGTCCTCCTGGATACAGTTATATACATCTGCCTCATTTAACTGGCAGAGAAGGAGGTGTTGCACTCAACTATATTCATAATCTAGGTGTCACACAAAAACCTAGTCATAAATTCAGCTCTTTTGAAGTTCTTTATACACTCGACAATTAGAATGTAAATCGCATCAAACCAAATTGGCAGTATTTCAAACAGTATAGGAGAGCCTCCTGAACTATAGAAAATCTCTTAGTGTTGCTAGAAAAGTCTATCTCTCCACCTTAATAGAAGAAAACAAAAACAATCCTAGATTTCAATTCAACAAGGTAGAAAAATTAACTAGGAATAAGTCCATCACAGAAACAGGCACAACAATCACTGTATAGCAGCAATAATTTCATGAATTTTTTCATTGGAAAAGTTGAAAAATATTAGATACGTAATTCAGACTATTAATTTAAAACCAGACAGTCTTATAACTAACCCAGTAGATGATAATATAGCAATATCAGATCAAAGATTAAAATGTTTTACTCCCCTTTGAGAGACTGAACTAACTTTATTAATCTCCTCAGCAAAATCATCAACTTGTATACTAGATTCCTTATCTACATGTTTCTTCAAACAGATTATTCCAGGAGTAATTGAACCACTTCTAAAAATAATAAATTCTTCCCTTAGCACTGGCTATGTACCTAAATCATTTAAACTAGCAGTTATCAAGCCCCTGATTAAAAAACCTGACCTTGATCCCTGTCAACTGTCCAGCTATTGGCTAATATCAAATCTCCCCTGTATCTCCAAGATATTAGGAAAGGTCGTAGCACAGCAGCTATGCTCGCACCTACATAGGAATAACATTCCTGAAATGTACCAGTTAATATTTAGGCCTCATCATAGCACAGAGATAGAGCTGGTTAAAGTAGTAAATGACCTCGTACTGGCCTCTGATCAGGGTTGTGTCTCCTTGCTTGTGTTACTTGACCTTAGTGCAGCTTTTGATACTGCTGATCATACTATTCTCCTTATTAGAGTAGAAAAGGTTGTTGGCATTAAGGGAATGGCCCTCTCCTGGCTCAGGTCTTATTAGACAGATTGCTATCAGTTCGTAAATATAAATGGTGATTTCTCCACGCATACTGAGGTACAGTTTGGTGTTCTACAAGGTTCTGTTTTAGGCCCACTGCTTTTTTCTTTAGATATTTTACCTCTAGGTCAAATTATTCATAAACATGGAATTAGCTTCCACTGTTATGCTGATGATGCACAGTTGTATGTTTCAGCAAAGCCAGACAACAGACAGCAGCTTAATAAAGTTGAGGAATGTGTAAAGGACATTACACATGGGATGCTTATTAACTACCTTTTACTTAATTCTGACAAGACAGAAGTACTTGTACTAGGACCATGTGCAGCTAGAAGTAAGCTTTCTGATTACATAAAAACTATGGATAGCCTTTCTGTTTCATCATGTGCAGCAGTAAAAGACCTTGGTGTGATTATTGACCCCAGTCTCCTATGCTCATGTAGATAATACTACTAGTATAGCCTTCTTTCATCTCAGAAATATTGCTAAGATAAGAAATACAATGTCACTACATGATGCGGAAAAATTGTTTCATGCTTTCGTCACCTCTAGGCTGTATTATTGTAATGCCTTACTGTCTGGTTGTTCCAGTAGGTGCATAAAGAAACTCCAGTTAGTCCAGAATGCAGCTGCAAGAGTCCTTACTAGAACCAGAAAGTATGACCTCTACCTTATCCACAGTGCATTGGCTCCCAGTAAAATTTTGCATTGATTATAAAATACTACTGTTGACCTATAAAGCACTGAATGGTCTCGCGCCACAGTACCTGAGCGAACTTTTGGTCTATTATGATCCTCCACGCCTACTTAGATCAAAAGGTACAGGCTATTTGTTGGTACCTCAAATAGTGAAGGCTACAGCAGGGGGAAGAGCTTTCTCTTTCAAAGCCCCACAGTTATGGAACAGCCTTCCAATTAGTGTTCGGGACTCAGACACAGTCTCAGTGTTTAAGTCCAGGCTGAAAACATATTTGTTTACTTAAGCTTACCATGAATATACATTCTTTCACAATCTTATCTATTACGGGATAGTAAGCATACTTAAAAATCTCTCCCTCTCTCCTTCTGTCAAGCCACACATGAGATTATGGAGATGCCAGTGATCCTGACCCTTTCTGCTCTCTGAACCTGCCTGATCCATCCTGATGCCACTACATTCTGTTGATGAGAGCTACATTCTGCCACTGAGGATGACCCCAAGCAGTGCAGATTGGAGATTGCTAAGGATGGTGCCGCTTGAAGTACCATGGAAATGGTTTTGGACCTCAATTTCACATGGACATTTTTGCTGTTGTTGCTGAGATTACGGTTGCTGCTATGGCCTTAGGACTGCAATTACCACATACAATTTTGCACTCAAGTCTCCTTTAGTGAACAGTGGACTAGTTCAACAAAACAGACTTCATATAAAAAACATAATGAACTTTCCTTTACTTTCACACTATCCGTTGTTACCCAGATGAGGTGGGTTCCCTTCTGCATCTGGGCTCATTAGGGATAAATTCACACACATCCATCCACCTTATCCTTCCTTCAGGGTCAGGGGGAAACCTGGAGCCTATCCCAGGGAGCATCGGGCACAAGGCGGGGTACACCCTGGACAGGGTGCCATTCCATCGCAGGGCACACTCACATACACATTCACACACCCATTTATACACTACGGACACTTTGGACATGCCAATCAGCTTACCATGCATGTCTTTGGACTGGGGGAGGAAACCGGAGTACCCGGAGGAAACCCCCGCAGCACAGGGAGAACATGCAAACTCCGCACACACACGGCCACGGTGGGAATCGAACCCCCGACCCTGGAGGTGTGAGGCGAACGTGCTAACCACTAAGCTGAATCCTGTGTTTACAATACAAATAAAATTGAGTTGCATTGAATTAAAAGTGCATAAATTCTTATAAGTACACTATAAGGCTGTCCCAGACAGCCTTGGTGATATATTATCAGAATTGTTATCTGTATTGTATATTACTTAACATGGTTCATTATTTAGAAATATAAATATAGGTGTATTAATTTGGTGATATATTGTATATGATTGTTTTGTTGTACCATTAGGATGAAGGATTTCTCCTTTCCATAAGAAAGAAAAAGAACCAATTGACAACATTAATGACAACTCTGTTTGCATTGCTAGTTGTGGTTATGGGAGCAAGAACACAAGGAAACAGGGAAAAAAGCTCACCTATGTCACCATGAATGAATGTCACCAGCCACTTTGATCTTTGATAATGATTTTATCTCCTGGTTTAATCTCCTACAGCCTCAGAAACACTTTGCCATTTTGACTTTAATGCACTAATGGTGGTAGACCACTATCTGATACTTAAATACATCCTTAGATGCACCTGAACATATAATCAATTATGTAACCTGGGGTCATTGGAAGTTTCGGGTCTTTCAACATCAGACTCCTTCGCTAAGGCAACCCATCCATGGTGGATCAAGACATGACTTGTGCTCAGGTAGCACTTGCTTGTCCCCATGGATCTCTTCTCTGTATCCAGAGCCACCTTGAGGCTTTCTCAGCTGCTTCTGTGATGTTCTTGATGGCTCTGCTCCTTGCTGTTCCTGTGATGCCCAGTACACTCAAGGCTTTGTAGAGTGAGTACCCCATGAAACCCTTGCAGCCAACCTTGACAGACATACATCTAGTCTTCCAGCCTTGCATGCGAGTCAATGACCAGCTGTTCATATTTGGTCCTCTTCCTTTCATGGGCTTCCTCCATTTGGTCCTTCGAGGCACTGTCAGCTCCATGATGATGATTGTCCTGGTGCTCTCTTAGACCAGGAGGATTTCAGGCCTCATCATGGCATTAACAATGTGGTGAGGTTGTCTCAACTGCTCTTCCAGATCCACAGAAAGCTGCCAGTCCTGGGCAGTCACCAGAATCCCTGCTGCCATATTCTTTGCTGGCTGATGCTTCTCTCCTGACTTAACCAAAGCAATTACACGGGTGTTTATGCATACTGAGCTGCTGTTGTGGATCCGATGGCTTCTGCAATAGGCTTTAGGACCTGGTTATAGCACCAAGAATATCGGCCCTGGCCAAGTGCCTCTGGCCAGAAGTTCATTATGTGCTTGAGCGTCCCTCTCCCCAAGCACAGTGGGCAGTTGGGAGCCTGAACTTTGCCCCAGCTGAAGAGGTTGAGACCAGCTTGTGGGGGATGAAACCATATGCATTGGCTAGGTCTAGCCAAAGGACTGTGAGGTGCCCTTTATTCTCCTGGGCTTCCTGGATGAGCTGGGTCACCACTCCAGTATGTTCAAGACACCCCGGCACTCCACAGACCCCTCCCTTATTTCCTCAAAACTGTATTCAAATGGGTTGAAATCTGCTGAGTGTAAATACCCTAGCATATGATTTATATCATTTTCATACTCAATAAACCATTCAGTGATCCCTCATGCCCTGTGGATGGGGGCAGGGTCAACCTGTAAGAGGTAGAAAAATTTCATCATAAGAAAGGTGATCAGTCAGAAGAACTTATCGATTTATAGTGACCTTTCCATCTAAGGGGAGATGTGAACCTAAACCATGCTAGCAAAATCCCCTCCCCCCACATTGTAACAGAGCCACCAGTTTTTCCTTCAGTTTGTCACCTTTAATTTGCTTTACCCAACACTGCTTAATATGACAGGATGCGGAGGTAGGTGATAATTAATTGATCATGTTCCTTTCTCTTGCCTGCCACTGCTTTTAATAAATGTTTGTATCACATAAACAAGCACTATGATGTGGTTTGACAGCCCTTATCTCCAACACAAGTAGGAGTTATGGCTCTTGACTCATTTCTAAGGCCAATCTACAACTTTTTTGTACAATTTGCTAAAATGCTAGTTGCATCAAATAAGAAATCAAATAAGATATAATACAGTTTAAGATTGTATTCTTTTTTTTATATATATATTTTTCATGATATTTACCAGGGATGTTGTCTATAAAAAGTACATTATATGGCTTGCCCTGCAAGAGAATATTAACTGAAACTTGAGCATGCATTTGTGCTTGCAGCAAGTTTACAGTGTATGCTGCATGTATTTGGTATCTAACTACTATCCTTCACTCTGACTTTTGACTATACTCTTTATGCAGTAATAGAACAAGGACTGCACTGGAGTGAATAAAATCTTCAAATGAACTTTCAGAGAATTCTTTATAAGAAGAAGTAAATTAGGATATTCAATCACACTGTAGGGAGAATTAGTTGTTTAGATTAAGTCACCTGTATTCTCCACCATTATATGTAACGAAAGTTTAGATATTTAGATTAAGTTACCTATATTCTCCACATACTACATAGGAGAGACTAGCAGATCAGCTCGGAAGGGAAAATTTGACTAATTTAGTATTTCTGATGAACTGTTCGTCCAGCGATAAGTTGAACTTAGCGTATTGATTAATTATGCATTAGATATTATCTCAATGACCACTGGCAATAATATATATATATATATTGTAGGGAAATAGCCCGTGATGGGCGGAGCACAGACACACAGGAGGCCGTTTGTCAGGTGGTCAGGGAAGTTTGCTTTTATTTTCTTTGCTTTTTCCTTTTAGGAGTGAGGAGGTGTGTGTGTGTGAGGGTTTGCGTGTGGCTGGCGTTGCAGAGTTCTTCCAGGGGCGTGTCGGAGCTTCCCGGAAACGTGAGGGCTTTCTCCGCCGCGTGTGTGTTCAGCGAGCAGCGGCCTCGTCTGGAAGAGAGGACAAACACGCAGAGAGAGAGAGAGAGCGATTAGTAAATGCCAAAGTCAAACAAATGACGAGTATTGGGGAAACGCGACGCGCACATGTCACAAGAAATACTTCTCTCCAGACGAGCGGAAGAGTGGCCTCTTATACTCTTCCCTCGTCTGCCGGATGTTGGATTTTTTCCGATCGGCGCACCAATCACCGGCCGGAGGTGTGTCGGTGGCCCCGCCCCACCGTCACGTGCTTTCTGGTCGCCGTCGCGGCGACGCGGGGCTGTCCCTTCCGTGTCTGGGCGGTAGTCGGGGAAGGAGCGGTTTTAATACCTTGCGTGCCGGCTTTCGGACCGTCGCGACAATATAGTACAGTATATATATATTTATATATATATATATATATATATATATATATATATATATATATATATATATATATATGTATGTATGGCCAGCCTGTAAGGGTTCCAACCAACCAGAGGTGGTCTTTTCAAATGACTGGGGGATAGTTAGGTCTTCCCCTCCAACTAATTTTCATAACACCTTTTGGATCCATGCTTACTCGTACTTGGTGTTAATTTGGTATTTACCCTTATAAATGGAATTATGCAGTGAGTTATTAAAATCTGTATTTTGTTAGCATTCTGGAAATGTTACCATTAACACACAGATACCAAATATGACATATTTGGATATAATGACTAACTTGCCAGATATATTGGCCTAAATACAAGATACTAAAAAACCTAATAGCAACATTTTATATTACATACATGAGTAATGTGGTTTACAGAGCCTAACTTTCTAGTAAATATATTCATTAATAAATCATAATGATTACATTTTAGGATTATGGACATGTGCACATCAGTGTACAGGTAATGATAATAATCAATATGCGAGATAGGTGGTGTGAATACAAATGCAAATTTTGTGTTATAAACCTTGTATAAAGCATGTTACATTAAAGTGAACTCCATGAAGAAAGTTAACTGTTTCTGTCCCCTGTGCTGTGGGTGATGCGGACAGCCATTTAGACAAAGAATAATTTTCACAATCTCTGTTTCACGTGTTTAACGTGAGGGTTAACACAGGTCATGATGAGCTAGCTTGTTTAATTTAGCATTAAGAAGGTGAGTGGTTGATCTGAAGTGGTGGAAGGTGAGATAAAGAAATCAGGTCAGAAAAAGGTGTTCTCAGAGTCTGTGTCTTTTATGATGTGAGCTGAACGTAGAGTCCAGTGATTCTACTATGTGGTCCAGGATATGATTTGTTTCTCAACCCCGCTTGAGGCATTCTGGTGGTTGATTTATGGTTTTACTGCAACATCTTGCCAGATGGCCACTCTGACAAAGACCATTAGTGTTTCCTACCCAGACTCATACCAGTCTTGACAGTGTCTTTGAATTATGGTTTGAGTGGTCGAAGGCTGTCTAAGTGGAATGTGGCTCATGGTCTTATTTCTCTCTTTGCTGCCTGGTTTCACCTGAGATCCTACAACACAGTAAAAAATAGTAGTCAAAGTGACTAATTAATACCACTTCCACTAGTAGCAATATATGATCATACAAACAGAGCATTTTCAAACCATGTTGCAATAAAAAAAAAAAGACCCAAGACTCAATACACTCCCAAGTCACAGCAACATGCAATACTTGATGGTGTGTACATATAAGTGTCTTAATGAGTCCATAAACAAGAGACAGGTGCAGGTGAAATTGAGGAAGCTGTGCCAGGAGGGGAGATGTCAATCTACATGAAGCATTTCAAATGCAGTATGTTGGCATATAGAGCCAAAAGTGTCAAACAGTCTTAATATGCTTTTCTGCATGTGATTCTTCCATTTGAACCATTTTTAAACATCTATCTCGTATGCACTTATATAACAAAATAGTTCAATTTACTTATGAAAACAGACAACCAGTCATTCCAGATTCAACTGTATAATTCATACATAACTAACTAAATAGTTCTGGACTGGGCAGTAGCAGCTCGATGGTTAAGACGTTGGCCTACTTATCAGAAGGTGATAAGTTCAAAGCCATGCACTTCCACTATTGGGCCCTCAAGCAAGGCCCTTAACCATCAACTACTCAGTTTTATAAATGAGATAAATGTAAGTTGATCTGGATAAGGGAGTCTGCCAAATGCCATAATGACCTTGCCTAACAATCAAGTACACTAAGGAACTGTTTCTTTTTGCACTCTATTCTGAGGAGGGCATCGTGGAACCAGAAGAGCTCACTCTCTTTAGAAATAGTTTAGCTATAGATGTGCTAAATGCTAGTGATAAACAGTTCAGATATATTCAGTGTGTTGATCTAAAAATCCCAAACCAGCATACTCATTTTGTGTAATTTCTGGTGGTTTCCTTTTTTTCCTTTATATTTGCTAACAAACATTTTTCACTTTTTCAACCATTTTTCACAAAAGGACCAAAAGGACTATATGAAGGATTATGTTTTTTCTCTCAGGGTATAAACCATTTGAAAGGAATTGAAATTGAAAAACGAACTGTTATATTTTATGTTTCATTTGTGCCAAATTCCACATTTTAATTGAGAGGTTTAATATAATCAGTGCATCTGTAATTCTGCTGAAATGTTCTTTGGGGCTAAAAAAAAGGCTGTGATATATCTGTAAAGGATGTTTTAGTAGAGTGAGCCAAAGAAAGGAATAATACCTTTTCTCTATGCATTTGGATATAATTTGTGCCAATCATTGAGGCTACTCTTATGCACCAAATGGGACTGAAGTGTGTTTGGAACATATTGTTTGGTTAATTGGGTACTTCAATCAGAAACCATCAGACACATATGCACACACACAGGATTGTTCTCTCCGACAACTTTTGTGAAAAAAAATAGGGAAAATATAAGAGAGGTGTGCATGAATTAGAGATCCACAGTGGCACAAACACTCATTGCTTCTCAAATAAATGACATTTTTAATCAGGCACTGCAGCATGGGTGTACCAATACACCAGGGTGTGGTTTCTGCTTATTCAATACTATTCTACTTTATTCAACTAGAAAGGAGAATTTAGATTGGATTAGCATTGGATAAAAAAGCTCAAAGTAAACACTTCTCTGAGAATAAATCTAAAACTATGAATGTATTTTTTTTTGTTTTGAAATAATATATTCCAAGTATATTGGAATATATATTAAGGAGTCATGATTTTTAAAACTGTTTAAAAAAGTTAATTATTTTGTATATTGGGTGTAATAGAATAGTATGGAAGCCCGTTTCACCACAGTTGAGTAAAAAAATATACTCTGTAAGTCATAACAATGAGAAACTTTCTCGTAATAATGACTTAGTTTCTCATAATAATGAGAAATGTTCTCATAATAATGACTTAGCATCTCAAAATGCTAAACTTTCTCGTAATAATGACTTAACATCTCGTAATAATGACCTAACATCTCATAACAATGAGAAACTTTCTCATAATAATGAAACACTTTCTTGTCATAATGACTTATACATACATCTCGTAATAATTAAAAATTTTCTCATAATAATGATTTAACATCTCATAATAATGAGAAACTTTCTCATAATAATGAGAAACTTTTCATAATAATGACTTAGTTCCCTTTCAAATGGAACTCAATGTTGCATGAGCTTTATGCTGTGGGAGGCACCCTCACTTGTGACTGGTATCTGAAGTTTGTGTAAAATCATGCCTATTTATAGGCCTGCCGTGATCAGGTGATGTGGCAATTAAGCACGTCACTTGATATAAAAATGGCACCTGTGAACCATGCTATCAGCCTTATTATCTTCAGCGAGACTGCATGTCGGTCGTATGTGTAATGCTCGCAAAAAGACTCAAAAAAAGAAAAGAAAAATCCCTTTACTTTTCTGTCCATTTTAAAAAAGAGAGAAAAGTAAGAGTGAGAGAGAATCCAGGAAATGGGTTATGCCTTGCTCCCATTTCATCATAGGGGGTATGGACACATTTTCTGTGTGAAGTGTCTAAGGGTGGAGCACGCCAGGGCAGCCATTGAGATGTCTGACTGTGCGCTTTATGAATGCCTTACAAATAGGCAGCTCTGCTCGCGGCTTGTTGTCTTCTCGGCCGAAAGGAGTTGGGTTTCCGAGCCTCACAGATCTGGGGATCTCATTTGGTCCAGGGGATCTAAGTGTTCTCTGGTCAGCGAGCTGTCACAGGGCAATGAAAATCTGATGATTTCCCTCCAATAGAATGTGGAAAAGTTAACATCACTAAAAGGCCATCTGGCAGCATGGAAACTACTGCCAAATGTGTTTCCATGGGTTCTGTCTACCATAGAAAAGGGTTACCAGGTCCAGTTCAGAGCTCGACCCCCCCCGATTCAGAGGTGTGCTCACCACAGTAGTCAGCACAGAGTAAAGCCTGACGTTAGCAAAGGTCAGATGCCCCTTGGACAAAGGGGCCATAGAACATGTATCCCATTCCCTGTGGGAGGGAGTTTTTACTGGCATTATTTCCTGGTCCGCAAAAAAGATGGGAGTACGTGACCAATTTTAGATCCGAGTCATCTGAACCGTACTGTCTAGACATATAGGTTCAAGATGCTGATGCCAAAACTTATTGTTCCACAGATTCAGTTTGAGGACTGGTTTGTGACAATAGATCTAAAAGATGCATATTTCCACATACAAATATTGCCCAGTCACAGGAAGCTTGTGAGGTTTGCGTTTGGAGGCAATGCATAACAATATCAGGTTCTTCCCTTTGGGCTAGCTTTATCCCCTCGCACCTTCACAAAGTGCATGGATGCCGGTCTGGCTCCATTGTGACTCCAGGACATCCGTGTACTAAACTACCTGGACAACTGGCTAATTCTAGCACGATCCAGGGAACTGGTGATTCAACATCGATATGTTGTTCTCACCTACATGAAAAGCTTGGGGCTCAGGTTGAACCTCAAGAAAAGTATGCATTCTCCAGTGCAGAGGACAACTTTTCTAGAGGTTATAAGGATTCTACTATGATGAGGGCGTTTCTATCCCCAACATGCATAGAGTCAATCCTATCAACATTGAACAAGATAAAGCTGGATCTGGGCATCCCCTCCAGTCCATGCGGCTCCCATCCCGACAAGACAGTTTAAAACAGCTTGGCTACAAGAGTTCGCCTGATTACGTCATGACAATGGGAAAATGTACTGCAATTTTTGTGTTAAAACAGGACAAGATATTGCTGGTAAAACAGAGTTCATTACCGGTTCGAGTCATTTAAAAAAAGAAACCGTGAAGAAGCATGGTGACAGTAAAAAACATAAGAATGCCAGGGATTGTGTCATTGCTAAGTCTGCCGATTGTGCCACCCCAATCGTGAAAGCAATGCAACCTGCTAGTGATAAAGTCACAGAAAAAGAGATGAGGGAATTGAAAATAAAATTCAATGCAGCCTACATGATTGCAGTGGAAGAAATACCATTTACAAAGTTTAGCTCTCAAATTCTATTGATGAAGAAGAATGGTATGGATGTACCAAGGACATATGATAATGATATAGCATGTGCAGACTCTGTAGGTTGCATTGCAGATGAATTGAAAAGCAGTGTGCTGGAGAAGACTTTAAAGGTAAATTACACCTATGTTATAAGTAATTGTGGCGCAGATGTCTCAGGAAAGGACAATGTTATTGTATACTGTAGGCACTTATCTGATGGAACAGCTGTGACCCGTCTAGTAGGGTTGGCCGAACTTGATCACAGTCATGCAGAAAGAACCCTAAATACTATCAAGTCGCTGCTTGAAAATGCAGACCCACCAAATCCAAACTGGTGGGTACACAAAATGAGTGCTTTGGAGCGGATGGTGCAAACATTAATATGGGTGCAACAGGGGGAATAGGGGCACGTTTCAGAGGTGATATAGGTGAACATGTCCTGTCCTTCCACTGCCTACCTCATCGTCTGGAATTGGTAATGCTAAGCACTCAAAGGTCAGTGCCAATGATTGAGAATGTCTCTGACCTCTTGCAGCTTGTGTGGAAAACTTCAGTCCCAAAAGCAAGCGAGAACTGAAGGCAATAGGTGCAGAATTGGGCTGTATAGTACGAAACCCTTCAGCTGTTAAAACTCACCGCTGGCTGCCACACATTTATCAGGCACTCTCAGTTTTCCTTCAGTCAAATTATGCAACAGGACAGGGGCAATACACTGCTGTGCATCATCATATGGAGCACCTTGCAGCCACATCCAAAAAGAGAAGGGCCAAGGACATTCTGCTGCAAATGGAAAGCCTGTCTTTTGTTGCCTTCTGTCACTTTTTGCATGATCTTTTTTCAGAGGTCTCAAAACTCAGCCTCACACTTCAGAGCACTACTCTGATTCTCCCACAAGCGGTTGCAGCTGTTGAGAGTTGTCTAGAGACAGTTAAAAAGTTGAAGGAAAAGCCACTGAGAGAAGGGAAGCTCCAGGAATTCTTACAGCACATAGGGATATATTCTGTAGGTACAGAGAAGCAGGAAGTACTGCCAGTAAGCAAGAGACGGACAGCTGCAAATAACCCCACTGTCATAACCTTCCAAAATGTTGAACTTAAGGGCCCCCAAAGTCATACCACATTTTCAAATGATCTGAATGCCGTCATTGATAAAACAGTTGATATTACCGTAAAAGAACTAGAGAGAAGATTCGGAAACATGCTGGTGAATGTTACAGAGAAAGGACATGCAAAGGGATCAGAGGTCATCAGGTCATTTTCACTGTTCTGTCATGATGCATGGCCAGAAGATGTTGTTACCTATGGCGAGGAGCAGGTTGACACATTAGTGAATTGGTACAGAGATCTCTTGACAAACAGTGGATGTGATGTTACAACTGTGCGAAGGGAATGGAGAATGCTGAAAACATTAGTGAAAGGTCAGTTCATGGATAAGACATACACTGAGTTATGGAAAGTGATGCTAATGAAGGAGCCATTCTGCACAGATTTTAAGAACATTCTTCACTTAGTTGAAATTATGCTGGTTCTTCCCATATCTGCAGCTCAGTGCTAAAGAGGAGTCTCAGCACAGAATAGAATAAAGTCAAAAGTGAGCAGTTCCTTATGTGTTAAAACACTGGAAGACTTAGTGAGGATTAGTACAGAGGGCCCCTCACTTGACCAGTTTGACCCAGAGCCCAGTGTGAAGCGCTTTTTGTCTGCAAGCAAAAGAAGCTAACTACACTGGTTGGCCAAGTGACCTTGACATGGTGGTGGTGGGAAATATAGATTCTGAGCCTGAATAAGCAGGAAACAACTAATTGTACATAGTTGGATAAAAAAGTGAAAAAAAAAGAAGAAACAAATGACTGGACATTTAAGTATTTACAGTAATATGATTCAATATGATATACTGAACACTGCACATATTGTGTATGTAAAGAGTACATTGTGTAAACTATGGGAGACAGAGTAAACAAAGGCAGACAGTACAGAAGGGAAAGAAAAGGCAGTGTGAGGTAGCCGTTTAACAATGATATCATCATATGTCATATGACATCACTATATTTTGGCTGCTGAAAATTTGATTTAGCGCCTAAATATTTTGGGTTTAGGAGCCATTGGCTCCTAGATATATATATATTTTTTTTTGCCTGGAGCCCTGAGGTGTGCAAGGTTAATAGTTGATGGAATATTTCTTTACTTTGTAAAAGCTTCATATTAAATCATGCTCCTCAGAGATTTGACTTCACACACTCTAAATAGCACAGTTTGCAGGAGGCAAGGAGGCAAGCAGTTTGCTGCTAGGCAAATAACTAGCAGTGGAAAACCTAAACCTATACAGGAATTAAGGGCCTAGATTCATTACTGAATAATATTTTTTTGTTTGGGAAATATTCTTCCCTAAGAACATGAATTATGGGTTCATGAAAAAGACTTCATGAATGCTTGATTGGTGTACAGTAATGCGCTTCCGTGTATGTGGCCCCAAGGCCTTTCCTCTCCCTCCCCAACAAGCTGATTTTGTTCCTCAATAAAATATGTGGGGAAAATACAGTCTCAACCTGTTCTTTCAATCTGTTCCTCTGGGACATCCATCAAGACAAAAAGGAACACAAATTATGTATGCAGACAGAATGCAGTAAGCTGAGAAAACATTTCAGAAGCAAAGTTGATTAAGGTCAGAGCACTAATAACTTTCATATTTATGAATGGGGAAATTGGGTTTTAATATTTAGACTGCAGACTAAACCCCATGTTATTAATTTATTTACCCAGCAATTCAATGTCTTCAGTTTATGATGTCAAGAAATCAATCCTGTAATCTCCAAAGATATGTGTGTGCAAACAGTATAGCTGTGTACATACAGTATTTTAGTAATATTTTGAAAAACCATTGTACTGATAGACATAGCATTATACAATTGGACTTAGCATTAAAAGGTTCTCCAAGTCATCCTTAAAGGTATAACCTTGAAATGCTTATCCGACACAGGATTGTGGGGAGCCTGGAGAATCTTCCTCTGAACTTGGGGCACAAGGCATGGGACACCCTGGATGGAGGGCCATCCCATTGCAGGGCACAATTGCACACATATTCACCCACTATGGACAATTTGGAAATGCAAATCATCTTACAATGCATGTCTTTGGACTGGGAGAGGAAACCGGAGTACACGGAGGAAACCCCCAAAGCATGGGGAGAACATTTAAGCTCCATGCACATAGGGTGAAGGCAGGATTCAAACCCCTGTAGGGGAAATTAGCTTTTTAGATTGAGCTACCAGTATTCTCTATCAAATATGTAGGAGAGAATAGCGGATCAGCTTGGAAGGGGAAACTTGGCTAATTTAGTATTTCTAATCAATTATTCGTCCAGCAATAAGTTGAAATTAAAGTGTTTAGTAATTATGCATTAGATATTACCTCCATGGCCACCAGCAATAATATCCTAAATATGGTGAAACATTATTTTAAGAGCATTTTAGCAAGATCAGCAATTCAAGGCAGTAGACTTTGTAAACATTAAGACTCTTATTTTTATGAAAAGATGAGACTTTATTAAAATATTCTACTACACAGAAACTAATCTAACACATAAACACATACATGCACACACACACAGACACACACAGACACAAACCGGTGTGATCATGGCTTTCGACAGAGTGAATGAAGTGCCGAGTTTATAGCACTGTATGTTATTTCACAGCCCATGACCTGAACAAATCATCAACTTATTAAATTTACCTTCACTTCTTTTAGAAGGGCTTTAAACTTATTACATGCACCAGTTTAGCTCGAATCTGGAGGTACAGTGCTTGCCTATTGTGAATGTGTTTCTGTTCATGACATCACCATGTAGCTCCACCAAGCAAATGTGTACAAAGAGTGAAATTGATAAGTTAGTTGCTAAAATTTCCTAAAAATAATCACTGTTCTGAATGACAAGAATCTGAAATATTCCTGGCACATGTATGGGAATTAAATGCTAAATGATTCAAATAAGGTTTTGCATTGTATCAAGCATCCTATTCATATGATGTGTAATCTTGCACAAATAGACACAGAATAGCAAGATTCCTGTAATTGCACAATGTCTGAATATGCACTGACAACTGGTTGCAACTTTGGGATCCTTTTGTCCAATCCTCATGTCTTTTTTCATAAAATATAAAAAATATATATAAAATATATTTTTATAAAAAAATATTGAAAATTGTGTTCTGTATATTAAGCACAAAACCAAGTTCAATTGAGTTGAAAGCAAGTTGAAGCAAACAAATGGAATAAAAACCATCCACCATTCAAAGTAGAATTAAGTTTGTAGTTTACAAACACTTTTAAGCCTCTAAACTGCTCTTCTATAACCTCTATTATGCTGTGTCAATAGTTCCATAGGTATGTTGATCAAATAATAGACTTGCATTAGAATGTAACTGACGGAGCGATAGCTTGTTATATTTTCCAAGCTAAATTATTCAAAAAAATAATTCCATGAACAAATATGAAAGATCCAGCGTACACCGCTATATAAAAGATACATGAATTCCAAATCGGCTAGAGTCTTCTTTATTGATCATTTTGATGGACAGCCATCAGTGCACAAGCTAATATTTTCTGTTTGTTTGTTTTGTTTAGCAAACAAAATAAGATGCTTAAAGTGAGCTGAGTTTGTATGCTGCACTGTAATGTGATCCTTCAAACTAGATGAATTCCTTTTTCCATTACTTTCCTTACTTCCTTTTCCTCTTGCTCATACCATTCCCAGAACTTCAACACACTGAAATAAACACTAACCAGGTTGCATTATTTATCAAGTTTTAGCTAAAAGATCCATAGCAATGTGTGAAATTCAGCCTGCAGACTGGACGTGGGTTTTCAGATGTTCATTTATCAGGTGCACACAGAATATCAATACAATATCATAGTCATCAACCAGTTTATCCATGTACATTACATGGTTGTATTTTTTTTTTATCTATCCACCCATGTTCTGTAACTCTTATCCTATACATGGTTGCAGGGAGCCTGGAGCCTATCCCAGGGCACTTGGGGCACAAGGTGGGGGATACCCTGGACAGTGTGCCAATTGTCACAATTCACATCATATTCACACACTATAGACAATTTAGAAATGCCAGTCAGCCTACAAAGCATGTTTTTGGACTGTGGGAGGAAACTGAAGTACCCGGAGGAAACCCCTGAAGCATGGGGAGAACATGCAAACTCTGTGCACACAGAGTGGTGGTAGGAATCAAACACACAACCCTGGAGGAGCAAGGCAAATGTGCTAACCACTAAGCCACTGTGCCCCTTATTTATGTATGTATGTATGTATGTATTTATTTATTTTAGAAAAAAGGCAAGTGGAGAAAGGAAAGTCATAAGAGTGTTCTGCTAAGTTGAATATCCTTGAATTAGTACAAACACACATTTCATCCTTAACAGCCTGAACAGAGCATTGTCTAAAGAGCTGGCAAAAAAATTGGAAAAGACAAAAAAAAATAAAAAATTACAACAAAATAGTGTACCAATAATAATCTCAACAGCCATTAAAATTTTATACCTTTTTTTTTATATATATATTTACAACTCTTCAGAGATGTAAAGCAGTTAGAATTTACATAAAAATAGGTCTTCACCAGTGGTGTCGTGGAGGCCATATACATATATAGGCTGTATACTCACTTTAGATTGGCTGTTAGTCTGTACATGACTTCTAAGGTTATAAACCATAACCTTGCACATCTGAGAGTTTATAGCAAGAGACATGAATAAGAGTGTGTATGTACAATGATACAGTATACAGTGCATCCGGAAAGTATTCACAGCGCTTCACTTTTTCCACATTTTGTTATGTTACAGCATTATTACAAAATGGATTAAATTCATTATTTTCCTCAAAATTTTACTAATAACGAATCAGGGTGCATCAGCGAGGCAGCTCCTTTAAGGCCTAATCTAATCCAAAATTTCATATACCAAGATGCTGTGTATGGTGAATTTTGCTTAGCCAGCAAAGTGTTCTCTTTAGAATACCAATCGTCTGGTGTGCTGTTCTCAGGACATGAAGTGCAACTGAAAAAATGCACAGAATGATCAGAGAGTACAAATGTGTAAAGTGCCTTTTTCATTTGTTAAATGTTAAGAATGTGTGTATGTTTGTGTGTGTCATCCCCAATAAACACTAGCAAATCCACTTTAATAATGCTACAAAGCAGCATCAACTTACTTTGTGATGGACTGCCAAAGCATGTTTACCCAATTGTGTTCTTTTTTTTGGTGTTTTCTTATCTGTTGATGTCCTTAGACCATACAAGAAAAAAAAAAAGAAAAAAAGGTTAATCTAGAACCCTTCATGCTGCTTTCATGTCATTTTATTTTGAGTTCAAGTCATGTGCTTCTGGTTATGTTTTTACATGTACTTTTATTTCTGTTCTAGTCTTGTCCGCACCTCTGTTTTTTCATTGTTGTGTTACCCAACTGTGTCTGTTCTGTGTTTATCCTTTGATTAGTTTGTCTATTTATGCCCTGATATTTCTGTCCCTCTGTGTAAAGTCTTATCATGCACTTGCAACATTTTGATTTTAAATATGGATTTCATGGTTTGTTGCAGTCTTCCCATGCTCTGATCCCTGCTACAAACTTTGATTATGATTGCTCCTAATAAAAAGCGCCCTGCCTCTAACCACCACATGTTACAGTTTCCTTATCCAAATAGTTCCTAATTATACATAATGCTAAGAACTTAACTACCCAAAGAACCATTGGGAAATCCTTACTCCAAATTATCATGCATGGTTGAAACCTGAAGCCACAGGCTGTGGCAAACTTTTGATAAAATATCTTTGAGGATTTCATGGAAGCTGTTCTTCAGCCTTTGTATTGCTGTCATCCTTTAACAGTGAAACACTTGGATCAATTCTGTCTCAGTTAAGAGATGCTTTGTTTCAGTGGGTTAGCTGCAGTGGATTCATTTTAATGAAATATTAGTGCAAAACATGCATATAAAAGTACAAACAAAATTATTCAACCCCCATTGCAAATCAAGTTTATTGTCAAAATTGACAGACTTTCAGCTGTTTCCAATTAACAACTCAAACAAAAGCAACTGAAATAGTTTGACACAATGAATGCTTCAAGTGGTTTCCCCAAATTCAACTGAAAATGGAACTTATAATGATTTCTCCAGTTTCAAAATTATTCAGCCCCTACATCTTTAGTACTTAGTTGAGCACCCTTTTGCTGTTGTGATCTGCTGCAAACAAGATGCATAGCTTCTGGCAGCGTTCCTGTGGAATCTTAGCCCATTCCTCAAGAGCAATGGCCTCCAGATCCAGTAATATTCTTGGGTTTTCATGCTGCATCCATCTTCTTCAAATCCCACCAGAGATTTTCTAGTCGTTCAAGTCAGGTTACTATGATCACCCTGTAGAATCATTAGAGCACTTGTTTGGATTTTTTGGTTTACCGTGTCATATTTAATTTGCATATTTAATTTGCATGCTGTCACTTTGTTGCTGTCACAATTTCTAGGCAGAGACGGATGCAAGTGCAGATTTATGGTTTACTAAAAGTCAAAGTACTCAGTACTCGTTAACGTGAATGAGAATCAGGTGCAGGTGGTCATGTGACAGTGAGGTAGAGGTGCAGTGGCTGTTGGGAACTGAAGTCCAGAGTTCCTTCCGGCAATCCATGATAGTTGCTTGCCACTGTCACTCAAATCGTGGCTTGTTGGTGTGAATGCAGGGTTAGGAAGGTCTGACTAAAATAACACAGCATGCATATCGTGCATACCCATCTCTCTCTTTCACTCAGTAAGCCCTAAATAGAGATGGTGCTGCCCATAGACTGCATGGATTCAGTGTGCACCTGTATGTACTTAATTATTGTCCCTCAATACACCTTTTACTCCTATATGATCACAGACACTCCATAACGGGGCACTCCATAAAAAGAACAACCCCCATTTGTGATTTTGAACAGTATTTGAAAAGTAATTACTCTTTGGTTCCTGTGAGCTCTCTGAGCTCTGTGTGAGCGTCAGGCATTAATGACTCGCTGTGTGACTAATTGCACAGCAATCAGTGTGCTAGTCATGTGTGAAAAATGCCCCTTGTTTAAACTGAGAGCAGCACATTTCTCCCAGTGAGTATGTGCCATAGGCTAGATATACACAGACACACATTGATAGCTTTGAGAATAGGATGAGCAGTCGATTATATGTTGAGTGCTGTTGTGTGTGAAGGTAAATCATTGCATTACCATTTATGTCAAAATCATTACCCTGATCTTTAACGGGACCTTTAATTACACAACATAAAATGTATTATTTGTGTGTCTATATCAATTAGCAGCAGCAGAGTTGTTGAACCCATGACTCAAAATGTAGTGTAGGTGGACATAAGTGTTGTCCATGGGACATGAATGTAATGATATGGGCCAAGAGAACCGCTTAGAGTCAGACTACACACACACACACACACACACACACACACACACACACACACACACAGAGCAACATACTGTATGCTAACAATAAATGCTGGGCCTAACACTATCTTTCTAGCTCACTCTTTCTGTCTCTCTATACACATTGAAATGAAGGTGAAGAAATAATGTTTAGCAGTAATATTGTTATACAATAATACTGTCAAAAAATAGTGTCAAATTATGTGTATTAATATAAGTATTTGTCTATGTACAATAACCCTGTAATCCCCTTACTCGCTTTGTACATGACAATACTGATAACAAGTTGAAGTAAATATTTACTATACATAAATGATGAAAGAGCACCTCCTACAGTGGGGGAAATAAGTATTGAATGCGTCAACATTTTTTCAGTAAATATATTTCCAATGAGGCTATTCACATGAAATTTTCACCAGACTTTGGTATTAACTCAAGAAATCCACACATATAAAGAAATCCATATATAACGTCCATCTGAAATGTATTTAATGCTTAGTGGAGAAGCCTTTGTTTGTAATGACAGCTTCAAGGTGCTTCCTGTATGAAGAAATTAATGGGCCCCAGTATTCAGGTGTGATTTTTGTCCATTCTTCTAAACATATTGTCTTTAAATCTTGTTCAATTGGATTCAAGTCAGGTGATTGACTGGGCCATTCTAACACCTTGATTTTTTTTCTCTGAAACCAATTGAGAGTTTCCTTTGCTGTATGCTTTGGATCATTGTCATGCTGGAAGGTCCATCCATGTCTCATCTTCATCATCCTGGTGAATGGCAGCAGATTCTTCTCAAGAATCTCCCAGTAAAGGGCTCCATTCATTGTTCCTTCAATTGTATGAAGTCTGCCAGTACCATGCGATGAAAAACAATGCCACACCATGATGCTTCCACCTCCAAACATCAATGTAGGCATAATGTTTTTAGGATGATATGCAGTAAGATTTCTTCTTCAAACATGGTGTGTAGTACGACTATAAATTGTTATATTTTGCTCTCGTCTGACCAGACTACACTCTCCCAGTATTTTATAGGCTTGTCCAAATGAGTTGTAGCAAATGAGCTTCGACATGCCTTTTCTTTAGTAATGGAGTCTTGCAGGGTGAGCGTGAGCACTGGAGTGCATTGCCTATTGTTTTCTCTTTGACGATGGTACCTGCTGCCTCCAAGTGTTTCTGGAGCTCTTTCCGAGTGGTCCTTGGCTCTTGGGCTACTCTTCTGACTATTCTTCTTACTCCCTGGTCAGAAATCTTGCAAGGAGGTTCTGTGTGTGGCTGGTTCATGACGGTGTGATGTTGCTTCCACTTGCAGATAATAGTCCCAATGATTCAGAAGTTTAGAAATATGTCTGTATCCGATTGCAAAGGTCTTGGGAGAGCTCTTTGCTTTTACCCATCATGAGATGTTTCTTGTGTGACACCTTGGTAATGAAAAGCCTTTATAAAGACCATCAATTTACTAACCTAGCTGATATTAATTTGTACATATAGGATGTATAATTACTTATGGATTTCAGCTGGTTCCTTGCCTTACCTTGCCTTGGAGAACTGCTTTTTCTTAGTGCTTTCAATACATTTTTACTATTTCATTCCACTTTATTACACATAACTTTATTTATGGACTTTAATGTTGTGAATTCTTTATATTTTCAGATGTTTTGAGTTAATACTTATGTCTGGTGAAAATTTCATGTGAATCGCCTCATTGGAAATATATTTACTGAAAAAAATTTGACGTGTGTGTGTGTGTGTGTAAACATCTTCAAGAGCCTGGAGCTTATCCCAGGGGACTCATGGCACAAGGCAGGGGACACCCTTGACAGGGTGCCAACCCATCACAGGGCATAATCACACACACATTCACGTACAACAGACAATTTAGAGATGCCAATCAACATGCAATGCATGTTTTTGGACTGGGGGAGGAAACCAGAGTACCCGGAAGCTTCCCCGAAGCATGGGGAGTACTTGCAAACTCAAAATTTAATACCAAATTTCTTATCCAAATACTCCTATGAATGATTTTCAGATATATATGTAAACCCTTCCTGGCGCTGGAAGTGTAATATTAGATGAGGTTACTACTTTAAAAGGTTTTAATTAACAGGATCCTGAGTACTTAGTAGTTGATGGTGAATTTGCTAAGCTTTATTTATGATGTTAACACAGGCATAAGTATATATAACATTTAATCTCGAGATAACAGCGTGGTGCCTCCACTGAAGAATTACCTCACTCACACACTATGAGCTATATGGGTATTCCCCAGAAACAATATCAAGTATGTCAAATATATACGAACCTTATTAAAATGAAAAAGTAAAGTTCAAAGCAGCCAAGTAATATGTATAACAAATATATATATATATATATATATATATATTCTGTTTTTCTGTGCTGTATTCAAATCTTTCCTCTTTTTTTTATGTTTTCTTAAGCTATCCCCTTATGCTTTAGTCTCAAAAACTCAAACAGTATAAATGTATAGTAGACAAATTTATACAAGTAAACTCAAATACTCATTTCTTCCTCACAAAAGAACATACCAGAGTTAACCAATGCCTCAGATGCCTTTTAGCTTAACACAATTAACAATATAGTTTTGGATTTAACAACTTCAACCCTTTTTTTTAAATGTTCAAAACTTTACCAAGTGCTTGGTTTTCTTTCTTTATTTTTTTAATGAACTGCTACTCAAAACTCTCCATTACTCACGCCTCTCCAAGAGAAGAATTAGCTGAATTGGAAACAATGAGCTGAGTGAATGAACTCGCTGCAAGTGAGGTTCCAGCAGGCAATAGTCGATTCAGCGATGCAGGTTTGGCGGTAGAGTCCCTTCTTACACAGGCGTAGTTACCGTGCTACTTAGAACAATTCCCCACAGTCCTTGTCCCTTCAGTTCCACGGTGAAAACTGCGGCTGGTGGTTACAGCTGTCCGTCTCTCACGACAACATTAGCTTAAACGTCCACGGGTTACAGTTTATACTTAGCCCTTTTCAAGATAGTGCAAAACAACAAACACAGATAACTGCTAGCTGCACTTCACTTAAACCTATGGTTCACAAAGTTACCAAACTGCTAGTTGCACATGACTCTTAGCTGAACAAAATGATATTTGTGCCACTACTGTAACAGTACTTTAGTCTACAAACATCGTCACCTCGGCATTAAAACTCCTGCATGTCATTCCCTCCAAGTGCGCTTCACTTCTCCTCCAACTCCTCCCTCTCTTTTCTCCACTCTCCAAAGGTGATCATTGATTGGGTACGAGTATAATTAAACAGGAAACGTATTGGCTTAGACTACTCCACTGAAAACAAATTACAACTCACCCTAAAGCAAAGGATTATGTGAAATGTAGTTTTCCATTGAATTTACCCAAATATGTAGCAAACATGCCATTTATTCAGCTGCATTTTTGGGAGGTACCTACATACAGTGGCAAGAAAAAGTATGTGAACCTTTTGGAATTTCATGGTTTTCTGCATAAATTTGTCATAAAATGTGATCTGATCTTCATCTAAGTCAAGGGTATTGACAAATGTAATGTGTCTAAAATAATAACACAAAAAAAAATTCGGATCTTTCATGTCTTTATTGAGAACAACCAAAAAAAACTCAGTGCTTGTGAAAAAAGTATGTGAACCCTTGAGTTAATGACCTGAAAAAAGCTTTTTTTTTTTTTTTTTGCACACCTGGAGTCTCGTTAAGAAAATGAGTTTGGAGGTGTGGACTACAGCTACTTTGACTGATAAAAACCCCTCAAACTTTTGGAGTTTGCTGTGCACAAGAAGTACACGCTTATGTGAGCCATGCCTCGATAGCTTTCAGAGGATCTGCGATCAAGAATTGTTGATTTACATAAAGCTGGCAATGGTCACAAAGTGATTTCAAAGACTTTAGAAATTCACCAGTCTTCAGTTAGGCAAATATTTTACAAATGAAGACACTTTGGGACTGTTGCTACTCTATCAAGAATTTTGGCACCTAGTCAAAATGACACCAAGAGCACATCGAAGACTCATCAAGGAGGTAAAGAAACAACCCCAAATGACAGCCAAAGATTTGAAGGCATCGTTGGAACTGACTAACATCTCTGTTCATGAGTCTAAAATACGTAAAACATTTAACAAGCAGGGTATCTATGGCAGGACACCACGAAGGAAGCCACTGCTTACTAAAAAGAACATTGCTGCATGCCTGAAGTTTGCAAAAGAGCACATTGACACTCCACAGCGGTATTGGCAAAATGTTTTGTGGACTGATGAAACTAAAATTGAACTATTTGGAAAAACCACACAGCACTACATCTGGCGTAGAAAGGGCACAGCATATCATCATAATCCCAAAACATCATCCCAGCTGTAAAGTGTGGTGGAGGAAACATCATGATTTGGGCCTGCTTTGCTGCAGCAGGGCCTGGCCAGCTTGCAATCATTGAGGGGAAGATGAAATCCCAAGTATATCAGACAATTCTTCAGGATAATGTGAGAATGTCTGTACGTCAGCTGAAACTGTGTAGAAGTTGGGTAATGTAACAGGACAACGACCCAAAACACCGGAGCAAGTGCACAAAAGAATGGCTTCAGAAAAACAAAATCCGCCTTTTGGAGTAACCAAGTCAGAGCCCAGACCTCAACCCAATAGAGATGCTATGGAATGACTTGAAGAAAGCCATACACATGAGACGTCCAAAGAATATGACAAAGCTAAAGCAGTTCTGCCAGGAAGAAAATTCCTCCTGAACGATGTGCAGGTTTGATCCACAGCTACAGGAAGCACCTGGTTGAGTTTATTGCTGCCAAGGGGGGTCAACCAGTTATTAATTCTAAGGGTTCACTTACTTTTTCCACTGCCATTTTGAATGTTGAATGAGTGTGTTCAATAAAGACATGAGGGATCAGAATTTATTTTGTGTTATTATTTTAGGCACATTATATTTGTCAATACCCTTGACTTAGATGAAGATCAGATCACATTTTTGACAAATTTATGTAGAAAACCATGAAATTCCAAAAGGTTCACAAACTTTTTCTTGCCACTGTATATGAAATACATTCTAAATCCAGCGTGATACATGAGCCCCAATGTGTGCGTATGAAGTAAATCAATTCTAGATTATGTCAAGCTTTCTAGCTAGAGATGCTGTTCAACAGGGACTGTTCCATTTGACAGACATACATGCATGTACATAAACACTAATATTCATTAATGCCTCCTTTCATTTGTCTAGTCTACCTAAAACACAAGGGCTGAAAGAGAAGCTAGTGCCTGAGGAGCCTATCTGGATGTAATAAAAGGAAACTTTATGTGTAATAATTAACACCGATACGGAAGTGCTAATCAAAAGATATATTATTATAATGCGCCTGAACATGTCATCAATGAAGGCTGTTGTTATAGTCTCTGAAGACATGTTTGAAAAATGTATACTGCTCTCATGCATTAACATTTATTAATGTTGTGGGCTTCCTAGGCGCCATATATTAGCCTAACAACAGAATATGCTGGGTGAATTATGCACATCATATTGTAAAACTCAAAAAATGAATAACACAAGCTATCCTGCACCTATGCAATAGCTACTGTATTACAAAGTATTACAAAAATACTTATTTTATGTCAGCAATAACCCTGAAAATTGGTTTTCCCCATAGTACTCTAGACTGTCAATTTATTCTAGACAGAAAATGATTAGTTACACTTTTTATCACATATATCCATGTGTCCACATTTAGGACTTTATTGAGCAATAAAAAATATACACCAGGGAAAATATTGAACTTTTTCTATTGTTGTTTTTCTTTTTAAGTTTTCCTCCTCAAATTGATCTCCTCCAACGTTACGAGAAGAAAAATGCAGGTCTTTTCAGCAGGATAACAGTCTGAAAATGTTTCACTTTATTGATAAAACAATGACATCCATGATAGCAAAAGAGAGCAGTTTAGCTCTGTTATTTGTGTGTGTGTGTGTGTGTATGTGTGTGTGCACATGTGTGTGTTCAAAGTTTTTTTAAACAGTCTAAAAAATTAAGTGCGTTCATCAGGCTCATTTGCATTTGGTTCATGTTCCATATCTGCTTCCTCCCCAGAGAGTTCAGCTAGTTTTTTTAATTCTGGACCCCACTCATCCAAGGTGCTGTAGTTCTGTTCAGAAAGGTTTCCAGCTGAGCCTAGGGAACTGATGGATCCTGCCGGCGACCCTTGACCTTCATATGCGTAAGTCTGTAGCGAATCGTAAGGGGGTACACTAGTATCCTGGTCTGCCTCTGCTAGTCTCTGTTTGATGAAGTCATGGACATCTGTATCCCCATCTGTCTCCAGTGAGCTGGGACTATGACGGTTACAACCATAGTGGCAGGGTCTCCTTGTTGACCTGCGATAACCCCCCTCGGGCCGAACATCTCGCCGGAACTTGAGCTCTTCAGCAGCTTCAGGATTGCGCAGAGCAATTATGTCAAAAGCCTCAGTGTCTTCCTCACCTCCGCCTTCATCATCATAGGTAACCACATTTTCACGAACATCTTCCTCTGAGATAATCAGTGGCTCTTTCTTGCTTCGCCGCAAAGTGATGAACAGAATCACGATTGCTGAAATTACAAATAGAAATATTAGTGCTCACTTTGCATTAATTTAAGATATAAAATGTTTGCATTTGTAAGCAACAAACACTTATGTTTAATTTCAAACAAGCAGTAACACACTTCGGGTTAAGCTACAGTTCAGCAAAAGCCATCTGGCTAATAATATTAGTGTAATAGGTGGTAACCTGCATATCTGTTCTAAATAAAACAGGAAAGGCATAAATGTGTATAAAAGGTTTATTATAAATGGAAAAGTAGTAATATCAAAACTATAAGATATGACAGATGATAGATAAAAAGAGCTCTTTAATGGACTGAAGTCCCATTCAGGGTGTATTGCCATCTCACGCCTAGTGCTCCTGGGATAGAGTCCAGATTCAAAGTGACCCTGACCGCGATACGATAATACCATGATAGTGCCATAATAACCATTTTTTTATTTATCAAAAATATTAGATTAGAAATAGAAAATCATTACCTTTTAATAATCATTGCAAAGAACATCAAGGGAACAAGAACAGAGCAACATCCACTGACCAATTACTTTATATAACCTAATCACAAGTCTCCAAATAAAGAATATATTAAAATCCACTAGAAACTTACATTGAAATACATTTACTAACATTATTCCTTATACTGAATTTATATTACAGGAAGTTAAAGGTTTGCCAAGCTGGAAAGCCACTGCATATTAAATTAGCATTCAAACATTACCCGAACAACACATGTGCATTGTTGAGAAAATTATGAAACAAAGACCAATGGAAGTGAATAATAGTTCTTTGATATTGCATTAGGATGCAGGGCTCTAATAGAGCAATGCGGCTCTGGGACCTGTAAGTTTATAAACACATTAGCTGTATTTAGCATGGATGCCAATTATTGACAACAACAATAATTAACATTATTGCTGGTTTCTCATATAAAATATTTACCCTGAGGGCTGCATAATTTGCATAAATATCAGGGAATTAACAGAGGAAAAATTAACCCCTGGTTATATACCTGGTTATAAAATAACCCCCTGGTCATATACCTTCCTTTAATAATCAGTTCAGACTACAACATTGCATTAGAAAATCACTACACTAATTTAAATACAAAAAGCATCAGCACAAAGACACTGTGAATTCTATTATTCTCTACATTGAATTATAAAATCAAGCATCATTAAGCCACTGAGGTACAATTACACTCAATGTAAAGATAACTCTTTATTCTTTTTGCAGTGAGTGCTTGAAAAGATTTCATTTTCCTTAATGAAGTTACAGTAAACTAGAGCACTACAGCTGGAGAAAAAACAGCTAAATGCATTTGTGCCATATTTGAGGCTGCTTCTTTTTATTATACTTTATTGTCATGCAGATTTTGCTAAGAGCGTTAGGCAGAAAGATGTGTTATTTTATGGAGGAGCTGACTTGTTTTGGAATACCAGGCTTTGGGATATATTTATCCTAAAAGGGCTGGTATGATTGAACTTGCTTGAACTTTCTAGTCCTTGAAAAGCTGACTCATCCATTCAGTGCAGAGCCACAGAGGGAATAGACAAGTGATGGAAAGAGGAAGGGAACGGGGAGGATAATCAATTTGTGCCTCTGTTTTCAGGTCTTGTACATTTTAATAGTGGTCATTGGCCTGTGACAAGCTAGGCATGTTCTCCTTATCTTTTACTGCCCACAGCCTCTGCACCTTTTTTTGGTAATTCTCACATTTCTAGCCTCCCACCTGTTCTTTCAGTTTCTACCAGTGCTTTATTTACTTCCCCCACTTAGCTGTCTGAGTTTAAATACTCTGACTAACTCTCTCTCTCTCTCTCTCTCTCTCTCTCTCTCTCTCTCTCTCTATATATATATATATATATGTGGCACTGATTCAGTGGCTTTCTTGTGCAATAATTCTTGCTCTCACTGTCTCTTTCTGTGAATGTGTGGTACTCACTTTAACTATTCCTCAGTGATGCCCTTCTCTTCAACTCTCCATCTCAAGCTTTATTTCGCTCTCTTAATCGATTCACATTATTGCTGCTTTGCCATATAGAAAATATAGCCTAAATTGTAGTCTTGGACACATTAATAATCACTGCAAAGAACACCAAGTGAAAACGACGAAACATCATCCACAGACAATTTACATTCACATGCACAACTTAGTTGGTGTTCATCGCTTTTCTGTTTTATCTTGCTATTATAATTCAGATACTGCCCTGGTTCTGGATGACCGCAGCTCATCTGACCCACTGCATATGTATATGGCCCAGTCTAGGAATATGTGTAACCTTCATACCTTACTGTACAGGGACAATAACAGAGCCCTTACCACCCCCCCTCCCCAACACACACACACTTTCCTGCAATCCCAGCACTCCACAGGTTTATTTATGTTGGACATTGGCCTCCATGTCAAAATCTGCCCTCTTTTTGCTGGTGCACTGTTGTTTTCTGAAAGTGCTCTAATTGCACCTGTTGTGCTTATAATGGAATTTACCAACATGCCTGGAGGTTTCTGTCAGCGGTGAAGAGAAACAGCATTAAGTAAAAGTAATACTATTATGCCAATGTGCAAAGGTGACCTTTAATGAGGTTATGACCCTATAAATGCTGTCTTAACAGTATTGAAACCTAGACCAAATATTCCCCATCCCACTTGCAAAACAAATGTCCAGAGGTAAATATCCAGGATAAAATATCTACAACCCATGACCATATTGGATATTGATCAGTTCAGGCTGGCTGTAGAGAATGGATATTTTAAGTACAGCTTAAAGGAAGAAAGGTATTCTATGTTCCACACAGCCAATATAATCTGTGCTATAATAAAAGGTCACAAGTGTACCGACATGAAAATGTGGTCTAACCACTAAGTGGTTTTCAAGTCCTAGTGCACATGGCAGTATTAGTCAATTATGCTATTTGAAAACAATTATCATTGCTTAAAATGTGCATCTTTCTAAAAGTCTTTTCAAATATGAACAGAATGTGAAGGAAACTGTATATATATATATATATATATATATATATATA
Organism: Ictalurus furcatus; assembly: GCF_023375685.1. Lineage (NCBI taxonomy): Eukaryota > Metazoa > Chordata > Actinopteri > Siluriformes > Ictaluridae > Ictalurus > Ictalurus furcatus. The sequence continues at coordinate 18,054,640 of NC_071267.1, forward strand.
TATATATATATATATATATATATATATAGTGAGGGAAAAAAGTATTTGATCCCCTGCTGATTTTGTACGTTTGCCCACTGACAAAGAAATGATCAGTCTATAATTTTAATGGTAGATTTATTTGAACAGTGAGAGACAGAATAACAACAAAAAAATCCAGAAAAACGCATGTCAAAAATGTTATAAATTGATTTGCATTTTAATGAGGGAAATAAGTATGTGACCCCTCTGCAAAACATGACTTAATACTGGGTGGCAAAACCCTTGTTGGCAATCACAGAGGTCAGACGTTTCTTGTAGTTGGCTACCAGGTTTGCACACATCTACATTTATAGGAAATCCAACTAGATTTCATAAAACTTTTCACATGAGATTGGGATGTACATTAGAGTAAGGCTAACAAATAATCTGCATGTTGTTTGAACAACCTGGTTTAATATAATTATATATGAGTTTACGCCATAGACAAATATTTAATTTCTATGATTTTAATGTGCTAAAAAAGTCAACAGAATTGACATGAACATCTATGTATGACACAAATCAGTGGTTAACAGGTACTAGACAATTAAATTTCTAAATTTAATGTCCACCACTTTGTGCTTGACCTCCTGTGTTTATAAGAGTCCTTGTTAAATTAGACTTATTGTTTGCAGGATGTGTTTCACAGTGAGGCTAATAATTCAGTGTTCAAATTAAACATTTAAAAATAGAAGTAACCCACTCAAAAGCTAAAAACAGGCAGTGTTAACTATGACTAGAGTTTAAAGGTGGAATTGCAGGGTGTGGATGAGGACTTACCCAGCAGTATTAGCACACACAGCAGGATGGCGATAAGCGCGCCAGTGCTGAGGCCTGCAGAAGAAAGGAAAGCCTCGCCCTGACAGATTTTGTACTGGGTACCTCGCTGACACTGGCACACATGCAGGGTTAGTGTGCTGGTGCTGCTCAGTAGGGGCTCACCTCCATCCCACACCACCACGGGCAGCTCATATATCTCCTGAGTCAATCTGTGGAAACGGCGCCGTCTCGCTACAATACTAGCTGTGCTGTCTGAGAGAGAGAGAGCGTGAGAGCGTGAGAGATTGAAGTGAAAATAACAGGATGAGTGAAACAAGCAGAAAAATGAACACCTCATTAATCACAGAGACAAAAGATGAGGAAGAACAATAATGTGAAAAAATGAAGAAAATAATATGAAATATTGGCAGATTTAGTTGAGTAATATAAAGATAAGAACATGAAAGATGTGTGGAACAAAGATGAGATTAGATTAAATTAGTGTGTTTTGAGTGCAGGCCATTCAGGCTGTCTGGTTGCACAGTACACTCTCAGAGTGCTTAGGAGCCCATTCCCACAGATGGGCTTTTAATGGGGAAATTAAGGTGAGGTTCTGGCACTTAGACTGCAGAGTATGAGTCCTATCTAGTAACTGCAATCTGGAGCACTGAAAGCAAACTACTTGAACAGAACATCAACCTAATGAGTTTCCATATCTCTCCTACTGTCATTCTCTCTACCTCTCTAACCACAACTGGGGACTATTCTTTGTTTTTAGTATACATGCTGCAGAAATGTAGATATAGTTAAACAGAATGCAATGGTGTGAGACAGATTTTGTTAATGAGAAACAATAAGTTGATTACAAGAGGGAATGATGAGCTGAGACAGGGAATGATGAGCTGAGACAGGGAATGATGACAAAAATTATATCAGTGAGTGCAGGTTATGGTTATGTCAATGTACTATTTGGCAAGCTTTTGGAAAATATCAGTATACTTCATTTACAATGTTACAGTGCACCATGCTGGTTTTTGTGACCAACACCTAGCATAGTCTTTAAAATTACAAATAGTAAATCAACACTGACACAAAATGTTGATTTATATTAATGTAGATTTATGCCAAGCATGCATAATCAATCCAAATAAATTCACTCTGATTCCAGATTGTTATTGATCTGTTGAAATTGACCACACTCTTTCAAGGGTTCTTCAAGAGGTCATTGGATAGTTGAGGGTTCTTAGATTTCTAAAAAACCTTCTACTTGAAAGCCTTTTTAATTTTTGATAGGAATATATAGGATTATATGTGGGATCTCACCATTAATCCAACTGTTCATCTGCTTCAGAGAACCTTTAAGGGTACTATGACTGAACCCTTAGAGGTTCTCTGAGGCAGATGAACTTTTGGTATAATGGTGATACCTACCATTGGTCTAAATAATACTATAGAGCACAGGTTTCCAGTCCTGGGCCTGGAGTACACCTTACACATTTGAGAGTTTTGCTTGCTCTAAACACAACTGATTCTGAAGTAATGAGTTGAAAGCTGTGGCTTAACCAGGTAGAACCTGGAGAAAGTGCATCCTAAACTTATAATTAAGTATCATTTCCCCTATTCTATGCTGAATAATTTATATTTGTAGATGTTACATTAAATGGACATAAAGATCATATCTTTCATGGCTTTTAAATTCAGCAATCATAAATATTGTATTACACATATTGTTTAGACAATTTACAAGCACACTGCATCTACTCCAAACCAAATTCATCTAAGAAGCTTAAGAATAATATAATGAGAATCTAACATCCAGCATGGTAATCTGATCGCTCCAATTGTCATTTTAATAAGTTTTAAATTGTACCACTCTCAGCAAAACATAGTAAATTGTCCTTATAAAACAGAAATCAAGAATTTGTGTTATTTCACACTGCCACTTTGATCAGCTTTGTCATGATGCACTCATGCAGAGTACACCATGATTCATATTGTGAAAATAGCAAGTTAAAAGTTTACACTCTCATCATTCCACTATCGAAACGGATTACCCAGCTTAATTAATCGCACAGAAATTTAATTCAGATTTCCAAATGAGCTATTAGCTGAATTTTGGCTACATATAAATATCCATCCATCCAGTCATTCCCTGTACCACTTATCATACACAGGGTCATGGGGAGCCTGGTGCCTATCCCAAGGGTGCTCAGAGCACAAGATGTGGGACACATTGGCTGGACACAATTGCATACACACTCACACATGCATTCACACACAATGGACAATTTTAGATGCCAATCAGCCGACAATGCATGTCTTTGGACTGGGGGAGGAAACCAGAGTTGCATATAAAGATAGATATTATAATTTTGACTGTTTTGTTTTTCTTCCATTACATTGCTGTTGTTAAGTCGTTATATCAGTCTATGCATTGTAACCCATAAGAAATCGGTGGTTTTGTTTTGAAATGCATTTCAAGTCCACTCTTAAATGTATTTTAAACATCCTTTTATTTAATCCAAGTGAAAAACATAAATCAATCATTGTATAAATGTGTTTAATAACAAATCTATTATGTGCCACAATTACTGGCAACCCTAATATGAGAAAAATATATTTGAAGTATATTCCCAATGATATTTAAAATTGTTAGTACACCTGGGTGATTAGGAACAGGAAATTCATCTTTTGATCTCAAACCCAAATGTCTTCAATGCATAGCAAAAACAAAAGAATTGACCTTGCTGTTCCAGTACTTTCTGGAGGGGACTGTATCTGGTTTTGTTCTTCATAAAATGTCTAGATAAGATGAACATTGTGAAACGTCTTTCATTCAAGCCTTTCATTTAATTTCCAAGCTAATTAGAAACGACAGTGACAATGTTTTCCAGACAACTTTTTGTGATATTGCACTAGCTAAGTTAGAACTGAATTAAGGTGGCTACAGAAAGAACAGACCAGCAGTGGTGAAAAAATTAAAAATAATGCAATGGCATGGTAGGAGTGAGGTTGAAGTGCCAGAAACAAGCTTGGTAAATTGAATCAACAATGAATTTGACTTGAATTTGGCTGTTGGTTAGCTGGTTTCATAGATTAAGATTTTTTATATAGCTGCAGGTCTCTGAAAGAAGTTAAGAATGTTAAGTGAACTCACTGACAAACACAGAGGATAATAAGTCCAATGACATATTTAGCATGACAACATTGACAGGTGAAGTCATGAAAAATAGAAGGTGCCAATAGTCTGGCCAATTAATTACTGTGTTTCATTAATTAGCATAGTATTAATTAGCATAGTATTGCTAGTTGTTGTTTTGCAGGCAGAAATGATATGAGACAGGCAGGCACAATGGATCATCAACACTGTCAGAAAGCTTACAGTTGGATCTAGAGTTAATTCTTAGCCAAGCAATCATCAAAATAAGACAGAATGAGGAAAGATGCCACCAATTGCATGATAAGCTTGCACAGAAAAAAAAAGCAAAAAGAAATGCAGTTAAGTTTTAAAACAAGCCAGGGAATTCAAACAACCTCGCATGATGTTGAAAATAAAATATAGGAAAGGATCCATCCAGACTTACTGAGAAGCTGGTTAGTGTATGAAGCTGAGTGTTGAAATGCCAAAAACTAGGACATTTTTTCAGCGACACGCAAGCACAAATAAGAATCAAGGAAATATGTGAAAGTGAGGGAGAAGAGTGCAGGAAAACAAAGTGTTACTTTGTACCCCCACAATGGAAGGCACAGAATGGTGAATGGTGCATGGTGATTGCAATGAAATAACGAAATATACAATTTGTTTTCTTCTTATATCCATCCATTTATTTTCTATACCGCTTATCCTTCAGGGTTGCAGGGAGCCTGGAGCCTATCCCAAGGAGCATCGGGCACAAGTCGGGGTACACCCTGGATAGGGTGCCAATCCATCGCAGGGCACAATCACACACCACAGACAATTAGGAGATGCCAATCAGCCTACCATGCATGTCTTTGGACTGGGGCAGGACACTGGAGTACCCGGAGGAAATCCCCAAAACACGGGGAGAGCATGCAAACTCCACACACACACTGAAGTGGTGGGCATCAAACCCCCAACCCTGGCAGTGTGAGGCGAACGTGCTTGCCACTAAGCCACATGCGACCTTTCTTCTTATGTACTCAAATGAAAATTCATTTACCAGTGGCTTAGATGACTGCCAAGATATCAGGTGCCACATTTTTAGATGCACAACTTAGATGCACAGACACTACTGCTGGATTCTGACAGAATATTCTCCATGGAAACTTACCCCAATTAACATGTTCAGTTACACCTTTTGGAACAGTAGTCTTTTAAGCTGTTTTATATGGAATATTGTTGGCTCAAGAATATATCCAGAAATTGATCACACGTTTGGTAGGTCTTGGAAAAGACTGTCTGTGATTGTATGTTGTTGACATTCAGGCATTTATAGCAGTGAATCATAAATGCTATGGAGTTAATTTGCTACTTGTGCTGATGAGTTATATCAGTTTGAAATGACATGTTAAATTCCTTGGCCATGCTGAGGTACACCCTGACCTAGACAAGATGAAAGCCATCACTCAGATGTTAAACGCAAGGCTGTTATTCGTTCGTTTGTTTGTTTGTTTAATGTGATCAATTTATCTAGCACTTTTCTCATACCCAAGGTTGCTTTACAAAGTGTGTAACACAAACACCAATAAATGAAAACAAATATGTGAAGAGAAAAGTTTTTCAACTCAGATTTGAAAGAAGCAATGCAAATGTAGTCACAGATAGACTGAGGTAAGTAGAGACCTAAATCTATACTTAATTATGATGCTCATATGGCTATATACACAGAAATACAATGCCATGACAACATAAGTCATAAATGTGTGTATTTTTAAACAATCTAATGCCATTCATGACACTGTAATAATACATATTTCATACATAAATTATCTGATACTAAATTAAATCGATTTTGGTTTTAATAATTGACATATTGCATCATCATCATTATGTCATTCTGATCGATCTGAAGTATACTGAGCTACAAAGTCAGCTATCTGTAAGTTCTAATGTAAGTCATTGCAGAAAGTGTCATAATACAACCTTATGTCAACACAAATCTGTATCACTTGACTCAGGTGTTATATCAACTAGACACTAAAATTGATAAAAGCAGTCTTTATGACAGCTGCTGCATAATGGAATCACACAAGGCTAGCTCAAATACAAAATAATACAAAATGTTCAAGAAGAAATTGCAGTTCTGGTGTCACATACATGATCTGATCTCTCTAAATGGCAAGCTATTAAAGTGCAGGAGAAATGTCTCATATGTGGTACCTCATAAGGAAGCCAGATGAGATTGCAAAAGTTGTTACACATGACTGCACATGTTTCTCTGTGTATGAGCTTGCATGAATGTATACAGATGGTGGGGCATCACAAGCAAGTAGGAAGGTCTTTTCTGTTTACACGAATAATTTATTTTCTCATGCAATTAAATGGCTGCACAAAAAGAGTGTCGTCCCACTCCATTTTCCAAACAAACTCCTGTAATAATTATAATGGTAGACAGCTGAGGACAAAACATGCCTAATTAACTTACACACTGAAAGAGGAAGAGAGAGAGAAAGAAGAGAGAGAGTGAGCGAGAGAGAGGGCTACCATAACCTCAACATTGTCTGAGCTCCACAGTTGTCTAAGTGATCGCCAGCAGTGATTTATATTCATGATCACACTTTCCAATTTAACCCGACTGTCAGGAAATGCAGGTCCATAGCCAAAGCTCCACTTAACCAATTCAAGAGGGCCATGTCCTATAGATCAACAATATCCAAATGCAAATTAGAAGCTCTCTGCAAATTATTTGTCCCCTGCAGTACATGCTAATGTTTAACCACAAAAACAACCAATTATTG